>NC_133618.1:625540968-625840968 GCF_048593235.1 Sminthopsis crassicaudata
TGTTGAATTAAAAGCTAGCAAAATCAGTAAAATCCTCTTGGCACTTGGGCTGAGCCTTGGAAGGAGTTGTTTTCTGGGAGTGGGAAGTAATGAGGAAAACATTTCAGGAACCATAAATGGCCTGCTCACAAGAGGGAAACAAAAGTGGGGAGATGGAATAATGAGGCTAGCCGACAGTTATTTGGCTGGAGCATATAGTATATGAGGGGGAGTAATGTGTAATCAGCTGGACCCCAGGCTGTGAAGGGCCTTCAATGCTGACCAGAGTAGTTTGTATTTTAACCTTAAGGCAATGGGGATCCATAGAAGCTTCTTGAGTTAAGGAGTGACACAGTCAAATTTTAAGTTCCCAGGATTATCAATCTGGCAGCTGTGTGGGGATAGGTTGGAGACAGGAGTGACTGATGAGAGAGAGGATTGGGGGGGGGCAAGCTGGGAGGCTGTCACAAGAGTCAAAGCAGGACAGGATGAGGGCTTGGACAAGTGGGAGTGTGACATGAGTACAGAAAAGGGGACAGACAGGAAAGAAGATGAAGTGGAATCAGCAAGATGTAGCCAATCATATTCACAAGATTTAGCAATCATAGATTTGTACAGAATCCGTCTAGCCCCTTATTTACAGATTTGGAAACTGAGTCCAAGGTTCACGTTTGTAAAGAACCGCGCTGAGATTTAAGCCTTGTGCCTCTGTTCCTTTCTAGCATCTATTTCTCAGTATTAATTTTCCTTGATTGAAACAAGTCGTGTGACCCCCTCCAGGTTTCCATTTCCTTAGTGGCTTCTGAGGAAGCCATAGCTTTGGGCTCCTGTGATCCTCTTAGTGCTTGGTACACAGGGTAGGAGACTGTGGTATGATCAAATCCTCATTTTCCAGACTGAAGAACTTGATTTTTCATCAGATCAAATTAAGTGACTTGGCTAAGGTAACACTAGGTAATAGGGAAGACTGGCCCCCAAATTCACAAACTCCAGATCCATCCCTCCTGCCTCTAGGCTGCTTCATATGGGGGAATATTTTGATGATGTTGATTCCCATTGAGATGAGAAGAATAGTATCTTTTATGGAGAACACAGAGGAGCCTCCAAACCTAATTTCCCCTTCTTTATCTCTCCTCCCTCTTTGACATCCTTTTCCCCCGCCATGGAACCATGGAAATGTTATTGATGAATAGATATGGCTAATAAGAGCTCCTCTAGCAGATTTTGAATGAGATTTGCATGACAAACAGTCCCTTTTTCACTGACTGGAGCCAGAGAAGGAGGAGGAAAGTTTGGGCACTCAAATTCCCAGAGCCATGCAAACCAGCTTGGGAGACTGAGCCGCCATTGTTGGACGCCTCATTTGTGTGGGGTTGGGTAGTTTTTTACTTTTCAGCTTTTTGAGAAAGTTCCTGTTGATGCAAAAGACTTTCACATTTTCTCTTGCACAGTCCCAGAAGGAAGTTCCTCTTTTGTAGCTCCAGCACATTCTGACTTTTCTTCTCAGCGGTGGTGAAAGAGAAAGCTTTGGGAAGTGTTTGTTGTGAACAAGAGAATGGCTTTCTCTTGTTTACTGTGGTCATGTTCAGACCTGTCAGAACCCATCTAACTTTGGGGGGGCAGACTCAGGACTCTAGGAGTATCCATGCTCACTGTTTTTTTGTTTGTTTGTTTTTTTTTTAGTCTGGCACTGGGAACTCTCACTAATAAAATATCTTCTGTTGATGCTGACTTTTAGCTCTTCAGGGAGAACACTGGAGCCTTCGAAGTCATTTTGTACAGCCTTTTCATGTCATAGATGAAGAAACAAAGGCTAGGTAGTAAGTGAATTATCCAAGATCACATAACTACTCTGAGTCAGGATTTGGATCCAAGTTCTCCATCGGAATCTAACCTCTTCATCCATTACAACATTCTGACAATTTTATTTTATTTTTTTTCCTGAGGCAATTGGGATTAAGTAATTTGCCTAGGGTCACACAGCTAGGAAGTGTTAAGTGTCTGAGTATCAAATTTGAACTCAGGTCCTCCTGACTTTAGGGCTATCTACTGTACCACCTAGCTGCCCCCCGCCTGTCTAATTTATAACTTTAAAGTGCTCAGAGATCCTGAGAATCTAAGTGACTTGCCCTTGGTCAAACAGCCAGCATATAGTAGAGATGAGGTTAAAACCTACCTGGTTCCAAGGCAGACCCCCCCCTCTATTCCTTACCAACTTTATTATTATTATTATTATTATTTCTTATGATTATTGCTAATCATTTTGTTTTGTTTCATTTCCTTGAGGTCATTAAGTTTCATGTTTTAGTTTTAGTCATTAGTCAAATTTAGTGATTAGAATCTGAAGGACCAGAGTTGAATCATTCCTCAGTCACTTATTAGTTTTGTGGCCCTTAGTGAAACACTTAACCTCTCTGTGCCTCAGTTTCCTCCTTTGTAAAATACCTGCTTGGAGGGGAAAATTTTGAAGGGGAGTAACATAGAAAACCCCCACCACTGAAAACCATGTAGAAAATGCATAGAGAACTTGCCTTCCCCCAACTCTCTCCAGATCTTCAGGTTTTTTCCCATCTTTCTTTTTCAAAGCTTAAATATGTATCTAGTTTTAACCATGTCCCTGATTATAACCAGGGGAAATGATATCTGATATAATATGAAAAAGGGGTGTGTAAAAGGGAGGAGAAATGAAGAAGGGGAAGGAAGTATAGAGGCTTCTAGGTCTTCTCCATAAAAGACACCACTCTTCTTTTCTCAACAGATATAATAAGATAATGACATCTGGATATAATCCTGTCAGGGGCCCACAGTCTCCCCTTGCTCTTTCTCTCTTTTCTGTCAGATTCTGCCTGACCTGAGTCTATATCATACTCTCACTATTTTTCTCCTTTTTTTCCTCTACCTCTTTCTATTTATCTTCCCCTTCTTTTTTCTTCCTGCTCTTCCCCCTTCCTTTTCTTCTTCCTCTTTCTATTTGTTCTCCTCTTCTTCTCCTTCCTCCTCCTTTTCCCTCTTTCTCAATTGTTCCTCTCCATCTTTTCTTAGTGCCTTTCATCATCCTGTAGTAGCAGGGCTTTCTGCTTACTTCATTTAGCATCAGTTCATGTAACAGCATCAGAATAAAGTTCAGTGTTGTGGAGAATTTACTTGTCATTTGTCTGTGAACAACATTAGAACATTTTTTCTCATTTTTAATTAATATTCTTTTTTCCTTTCTTTTTTTAAATTATATTTTATTTTTTAATTATAGCTTTTTTATTTTTAAATTTTTATTTCTTTTTAAAAATTAATATTCTTTTTAAAATGTTTTTACTTTTCAACATTTTTATAATATTTTGATTTCCATTTTGTTCCCCTCCCCTTCCTTCCTTTGTCCTCAAGGTGGCAAGCAACCTGATTTAGATTATATATGTATGATCAATAACATTCAACATGTTTTTATATTAGTTGTGATGCTGTGAAAGAAGAATCAGAACATAGGTGACAAACCACAAAAAAGAAAACAAAAAACCAAAAAAGGGAAAAAAGAATGTTTTGATCTGCATTCAGACTCCATAGTTCTTTCTCTAGATAAGGATAGCATTTCCCATCATGAATCTTTTAGAATTGTCTTAGACCATTGTAAAAAGTTAAATCTATTGAAGTTGAATTTTGTACATTGATCCTGTTATTATGTATCATGTTCTGGTTCTGCTTACTTTATTCCGCATCAGTTCATTTGAGTCTTTCCAGGATTTTCTGAAATCTACCTGCTTATTATTTCTTATAGAACAATACGATTCCATTACACTTATATACCACAATTGGTTCAGCCATTTTCCAATTTATGGGTATCCCTCAGTCTCCAATTCCTTGCCATCTCAGATTGCTGCTCGAAATATTTTTTACTTGTGGATCAATTTTCCTTATTTATGATCTCTTTGGGGATATAGCTCTTATAGTGATATCATTAGATCAAAGGGTATACACAGTTTTATAGCTCTTTGGGCATAAGAATATTTACTTTTAAAAAATGAAATAAAACCAATATGTTTTATAACTGTTCCCTCCAAATATACCTGTGATCTCTCCACTGCCTGAGTTATTGGTTTTTTTTTAAGTCCACAGGTTATGCATGGCTGACCACCCCTCCTTCCAGGGATATTCTCCTTTTTTTCTGCCTCCATTTGCTTCTCTCTCTTATTTTTCCTTCTACTGCATAATTACTTTTTCCAGGTCTCCTTGCTGCTTAATGTTACTTCTTCTTCAAATACATATGTTTCTGTTCTGAATCCTCTTCTCTATCTATACTCTACCTTGATGACATTTCTCCACTGTATATTATATTAGCTCATGTTTTCAAATTGATATGATTAGTCATATTAAGATTATGAGCCCATAGGAACTAGGGTATTTACCCTTCTGTGTCCTGTTCCTGGTTTGGATTAGGTTCAGTCTTGGAGAATCTGCCTCTGGTGAAAGGTGACTTCCTTTTTCTCATATTCTTGTTGAGTGTCCCTAGCTCCAGTTCCCCAGGAACAATTTTTTCTCCCTGAGGCAATTGGGGTTAAGTGACTTACCCAGAGTCACACAGCTAGGAAGTGTTAAGCGTCTGAGGGCAAATTTGAACTCAGGTCCTCCTGACTTCAGGGCTGGTGCTCTATCCACTGCACCACTTAGCTGTCCCTCCTAGGAACAATTTTAACGATCGTAAATTAAATTATAGTTCACAAAGCTAATAGGGCTTCTAAAGGGAAGAACTGAAAACCTTCAGTATATAATACTAATTGGCTATGCAACTGGTAATTTATATTAAACACACAAAGAACATTAATAAAAGAAAGTCATAAGCATCCACCAATAAAACAGGGATAAGTAAAATAACTTGAAACTACTTATATAGTGTGCTAGGACCATTTCATTTGTGCTTCATCAGAACATAAAGCAGCTCGCAAAATTACTAGCCATTTTTATTTTATCTTAGCTGGGCAATGTCCAAATAATTCCTGGAACATGTCTGCTTGTCAAATGGGCCAGCCTCCTCTCTGAGATTGAAGTTTCCTCTGTTGTTCTCCAGACTTTCTGAACTTATAAGGCCTCTCTATTCCTGGGCATCCATCCTGCGATCCTTGTTTTGCCTAAGATCAGGAAAAAAGGGGCAAAAACATCCAGACATCCTCGTCTTCCTAGCTGAGTCCATGCCACATGGGAAATGGTGGTAGAATTGTCATACCAGGGTAAAGAAGGGCCCATTCAGCCCTTTAATGGAATCACATGATATTTCTTGAGAGTTATATTCAAGAGTTATATTCAGGTTATATTCAAAGGACCTTTTAAAAGCTCCATTAGCCAATGAGAACACTTATCAATGCTCCCAAAGCAGATGTAACACATTGGGACAAACTAGAATATAAAAATCTCTTAACTATCAAGAAACCAATTAATATAAAGAATGATAACATGAGTGGGAATTGGACTGCCTATCCATTTGTCCCAATCACTCCTTCAAGAATCAACTTTAATGTGGTTGTTTCTTCTAGTACTTAGCATAGTCCCTGGCCCATAGCAGGCACTAAATGTTTACTGACTACCTCTTCCTCAGAGACATGAAATCAGTGGGATGTCTTCTATACCCAAGGCAAGGGCTTAGTTCCTCAATTCTTGGACAAATTGCTTAGGTAAGAACCACACAAAACCCATGGTATATAGAAAGGCAATTTCCTCTTTTCAATCTCCATGGCATGTTGACAGAATGCTGGAAGTGTTGACCCTTTGTGTAAGCCTTAAGATCTATCCATCATCAGAATTAAAAAGATAGTCCAACAATTTCAAGTATCGAATGAGATTACATTAAGATCTCATACAATACACAGAAATATCGAAATGGATCATTGAGCTGAATGGAACCAATGGGTCATAAAATATTAGAGGATAATGGGATGGCCTCTATAGCCACTGTAGAAATGTAGAAAATATTTAACAAGCCAATAAAGAGAACTATAGAAGATAAATGAATTTTAATATTGAAAATAAAAACAAATTTTGGCACGATCCAAAGCAATGCATCTGTAGTGCTTATAGCACTGTTATGAAGATCTAATGACACTTCACAAACCCTAAAGCAATATCTAACAACAATAATAGCTAAAATGTAAATAACATCTGAAGGTGTGCAATCACTGGAGCCTCCCAAATAGATGCATTTTACATGTTATTATTCCCATTTTACATATAAGGAAACTGAGGCAGAGAGCATTCCATAAGATTACGGGACTATAGATTTCATTTGAATCCTACCTTCTTGGAGCAATCTTTTGAGATGACAGTTTTTCTTTTCCAAAAAAAATGAAATTCTTATCTTGGGGATGGCGTGATGTTCAATGTAGTTGATGGAAAAGGGAGAGTGAATTGAATTGAGAGAAATTGAATGGAGAAGAAAATGAATTAAATTGAATCTTATTGAACTGATTGTTCCCATTTGTTACATTTCATCACTTGCCCCCTTGTCTTTGCATCATATTTGGAATCTATTTCCTCCTCATAAAACATCTAACTTCTTTACAATTCCATAGCTCAGTTATAGCCCTTTCCTTTTTCCCCCTGGGGTTGCCACTCTGTTCCTTTTTAAAGGGTTTTTTTTTTATTTGAAAAACAATTAGGGTTAGGTGACTTGCTCAGAGTCATATAGCTACTAAGTTTTTAATAATAGCTTTTTATTTTCAAAATATATGCAAACCCTATGTTCCAAATTTTTTCTCTCCCCAGTCTTTCCCTAGACAGCAAGTAATCCAATACATCTTAAACATATGCAGTTCTTCTATACATATTTCCACATTTATCATACAAGAAAAATCAGATCAAAAAGGAGAAAAAATGAGAAAGAAAAAAATAAGCAAGCAAACAACAACAAAGGTGATAATATTATGTTGTGATCCACACTCAGTTCCCATAGTCCTCTCTCTGAGTACAGTTGGCTCTCTCCATCCCAAGTCTATTAGAATTGGCCTGAATCTCCTCATTGTTGAAAGGGCCAAGTCCATCAGAGTTGATCATTGCATAATCTTCTTGTTGCTGTGTACAATGTTCTCAGACATTTTTGCACATGTGGGTCCTTTTCCTTCCTTTATAAAATCTCTTTGGGATGTAGACCCAGTAGAGACACTGCTGGATCAAAGGGTATGCACAGTTTGATAGTCCTTTGGGCATAGTTCCAGATTGTTCTCCAGAATGGTTGGATCCATTCACAGTTCCACCAACAATGCATCAGTGTCCCAGTTTTCCCACATCCCCTTCAACATTCCTCATTATCTTTTCCTGTCATCTTTGTCGATCTGAGAGGTGTATAGTGGTAGCTCAAAATTGTATATGTAGATACACATATACACACACACATATACCCTCATATACATACACACACAATCTCCACCCTTTGCAGACTAAAAGCTTTTCAAAGACAAAGATCATGTTTCGCTTTTAACTTTATATCCCATGTGCTTTGCATATATTAAGTGCTTGTGTCTTGTTGGACTGAGCTCCCTCTTCATATTTTGTGACTGATCATTTTGCAGAATTTCCCATATTCTTATAAATCTGTGCCATTTGCTTCTGATTTTTAGATGTTAGACTTCTGTCATAAATGTTTATTGCAGATTTCCCCCTTAGGTTTTCTTTCTTCCTCATTCTGGAGACTTTGCTTTTTGGTTGTGCAAAAAAAGTTTTTTTTTTTTCCCTTACATAATCAATTCCAGTATTTTATATCTTTATAATCAAAGGATTTTTCTTTTTCTTCAAAGTAGTGAAAGATTTGATTACATTTTCTTCAATGCTGTTTTAATGATTTAAAACATTGGGTTACTGGTCCATTTGGAATTTACTATGGTGTATGGTGTGCAAGGTATCTCTTTATATTTTTCACCAAATTGTGATCCATTTTTAATTGAATAATGTCCTGGTCTCCTAACCAACTCTCCCTCCCCACCAGCACATATCTTAAATATTTGTCAAACTCTTCCCAAAGCCAATTTATTATATATCTTAGTTATCAAAAAACACAATTCAGTTCTGACTTTGTTTCCCATCAGTGAGATTTACAGTGGGCCATGTGTTAATAAATTCAAAGCCATCATTTCTTTTACAGAAGTTACATTATGTTATTAACATTAACATTAAGGAGTTAACTGCTTTCCCCAAGGCGGTTACTTTGAAAAGGCTGATGATTCAAACAACTGTGCTACTGTATCTATTATCTATTATAGAAATTACATTGAGTCAATGCTTTGTTATGAATCATTTTTAAGTTCAATGAAAGTTTTCCTCGTTGAACTTGTTCATACTTTTTGTGGTATCACAGATCTTACACAGCCTTGACCGAATCTCTATGAACAGCTGAAATTCTTGTGTCCATTGTTAAATGATCATTGTTAGTATCATTATTAAATGATCACTTATTAATGTCATTGTTAAGCGATATTAAATACTTTGAAAACATATGCTTAATCTAGTGAAGATGGTAACCTTAGGATGAAGTGTAATGTCTCTAGATTTCATGTCATATGATATATCCCTTATTTTAGGTGAAAAATCTTGAGTAATTCAGATGGGCATTTTTTTTATGTTTTATGTTCTTTCTTTGGTTTATTTTAAAATAATTTCTCCATCATTATAGTTTGGTATATAATGGTGGAATATCTAGGTAAAAATCCACCATCTAGCATATTCCATAAATCTGCCTCTTAATTTTAATAATTCTGAGAATTTTCTGATGTTTTTCTGAAATCATGTCAGATTATTTTCTTTTTCATCCTTTTTAAGAAATTTCATTATTTCTTAGTTTATTTACAGGGCTCTCCTTTAGTTCTTTTGCCTTTTAAAAATTTTATCTGGTAATTTTCATTTATATTGGGTTTTCTGGCTTATTTTTACTGATTGTTCTGCTGCCTATACTATTTTAGCTTCCAGTAGAACAATTCTATTTTATTCATGATTTTTTATGTTGTCCATGGCTAATCCTAAATTGTTTAAGTTTTATTATGCTCTTGTTGTATGCCCTTTAAAAATCTTTTTTCTCAATTCCATCCTTATTTAATTTAGCCAGATTATCATTCACAATTATGGCATGTGATAGTTTTCATCTCCATTGATGGTGGACATGGTTGGTCTTTTTCTTTTAATCTTTTTCTTCACTTTATGTCTCCCCTTCAGTTTTATATAATCCACAATATTTATTCATTGCTAGAAGTTTCCCCCCTTCAATTTGCAATTTTTTCCTTTTCTCTAAGTTTCCTTTAGCAATCTAATGCTACCTTTTTATAGGAAGATATTGGGAGTTTCAGGTTTTCTTATATTCTATTATCTAGTTAGAAGTCAGAAACTTTAATTAAGCTTACCAAATGAAGAATAGGAAAGGTTAAAATCAGAGAATTGAATAACCATGGGGATAGGGAGAGAATGGAGATTACAAATATACCATTAATCTTCCGTTTGTTCTTCTACAAAGCAAGACAATCTCAAATGATTTCTTAGTCATTACTTAGCTGACATAGACTTGTTATAGAAACTTTAAAAATGTTTATTAAAGTTGGATTTGCCTTTTATTCCACACAGGTAGATTCATATGACGTGACTGTGGATGAAGAACTCGGAGAGATCCTTTTGATCAAGATTGAAAAACGAAAGTATTGGATCCATGATGACTGGTATCTTAAGTATATTACTTTGAAGACTCCCTATGGAGAATACATTGAGTTTCCCTGCTATCGCTGGTTCACTGGGGAGGGCGAAATTGTGCTTCGAGATGGGAGAGGTGAGTACTAGAAAACTTATTTTAAGGGCTTGGATTACAATATAGGTATGTGCTGAGGGATGCTGTACCTACCTAAGATCACAGGAAGCAAGAGACCTTAGGCATTTTGTCCAAGACCACCATTTTGAACGTGAGGAGAGCCAGAGGAGCCAAATTACTAGCCCCAAAACACACATAGTCAATATTAGAGCAGGAATCTGAATCAAAGTCCTCTGACTCCGGGTTCCATTGGATGAGGCCTTTGATTCCCTGTAGTTCAGTGCCCTGTGAAATGTATATCCTAGATCTAGTTGGTGTATTTGTATCTGGACTGAAAAAACACCTCTTGCTCTTCTCTAGGTCAGCATAACTTCAAGATCATCAAAACCCTTTTTATTAGCCTCTTGGGCAGCTGGGAGAGGGTCATTAAGTGAATGTGAGACTCCAAGACTCTGCACCATGACAGTCAATCTCTGAGCCTCTGTTTCCTCAACTTTAAAATAAGGGATTTCCATCAGAGGTCTCCAAGGACCCTCCCTACTCTAAGCTTGTGATCTTATGAATATTTGAGATCCAGCGTGAATTTAGGACTATGGAGGTCTAATCTGAACATGGCCCAGCACTTGATGGATGCCTGGGCTTGCCAGGACTTTTTTAAGAATAGGACCTGATACCATAGGACTTCCATTCCTTCCTCTAAGTTGGCAATTCCCTCTGTTTGCTTCAATACTTGTCTTCTCCATATTCTTTCACAGCAAAGTTGGCTCGGGACGACCAAATTCACATCCTCAAGCAGCACAGACGCAAAGAACTGGAAACACGGCAGAAACTCTATCGGTGAGTTATGGCATGGAAACAGTCTGATGAGGTGATCAGTCCCTGCTCATGCCCTTTCCAGACCGATTGCACATTATGGTTTGTTCTCCGTAAGTGACATTTCATCTCTTGGCCCCAGGCCTTGGCACAGGCTACCCCCATGCCTGGAACGTACTCCCTTCTTGATTCCCCCTCAAAGCAACCTTCAAAACCCAGCTCAACTGTTCCCTTCTACAAGAAGCCTATCTTACTCTTCTCTTCCTCCAGATCCCTTTATTATTGGCTGCCTCTCCTTATGAAATTATTTTCTCTTTCATATTTAATTTTCTTTGTATCTGTTATCTCCCTGAAGCTTCATGAGGACAGAGACATCCATCTTTTAGTTTTAATCCTTCATACTTAAGTACCTGGCATAAGTAGGTGCTTAATAAATGCTGGTTGAATTAAATTGCATTCTGAATGAGCAGCTATTCTGATCATAAAACATCCCTATGTTCTATAACTTTTTCTGCTTTCATGTTACCATGGAATGAGCTCAGTGGCTGGTTTTTTCTTTTCCCCCTTCCCATCTCATGTCTTACCATTAGATAGATGAAAATCTGGGAGGAAAGAAAGGGATTCAACAGCGCTATGTAACTACTTATTGGCCCCTGGGAAGGGAGGAGGATCCTTGACCTTGAGGCAGAGTAAGCACTTGATTCTTCAGACCTGCCTGTTGTAATCCTGGACAGCTCTTTCCCCCAAGATCAGACCTGGCTAGAGAAAAGGAAATTTCTCCCTGTAGCAGGAAATAGATCAGATTCATCCTTTTCCTAAGCTCTCTTTTTATCTTAGCTGAAATTAGAAATGTTTAGCTCAGCTGTGGATAAGTGATTCCTTTATGGGCACAGCTTACTATTAGAGCCCCAACAACCTGTGTGCAAACAGCTGTTGGGCCTGCTAAGAGGAAGTTGCCACTGGGAGAGGTTCCCAGAGCTCTTTCTGAAGAGGGTGGGGAAAGACTGGTCTTCCATTACATGAGTTGGCTTTGATTCCTCAGAATAACTATGGTATCCCAGGGAAAGATAAATATAGACAAATACGATTAAGAGACTGACCAAGTTGTTGATTCAATCACAGTGGGACATGAAGAGAAAACCAAGCCCAAAGGTCATCATAGTCTTGAGCAACTGCTCAATGGATTTCCATTTTCCTGAAAAAGACTTCTCTAATAGAGCCAAAATTTACTCAAAGATTATGATGACCTTAATTTAGGTTTGGCCTTCTCTTCATGTGCTTGACTCAACTTTAACTCTATTGTGGCTACCCCTCAGATATTTTTTGTTATATTTTTGTTTTTCTCTCTCCTCTGCACCTGTCACCTCATGTCATTGCTATTGTCCTAGTTAAATGAACAAGAAGAAATTGATAAAGTGGTGGGTCTCCAGAAGGGTTGATCCATCTGGGTAAAGAACCTTGGGACCTGCTATATAGAGACCGATGATGTTTAGGCTGAAGAAGAGATGACTGAAGTGGGAATAGGATCACAAAGTTGGAGGGAAATCTCAGAAGCTATTGAAAGAAAGCCTTCTATAGTATATATGGCAACTTGTCATTCAGCTTTTGCCTTGGCACTTTCAGTGATGAGAAACCTTCTGCCTCCCACAGATGTCCATCCCATTTTTGAGGTAGTTTTAATTGTTAGGAAGTTGTTTTCTTTTTTTTATTGAAATCTAAATTTTCCTCTTTTCCACCTCTACCCATTGGTCTAAGCTCTGCCCTCTAGAACCATGAAGAACATATTTAAGCCCTCTCCTGAATTATTGCTTAAAAAAGTATTCACAGATAGCTATAATGCCCTGACTCTACCATCTGCCCCATCCTAAGCACAGAGAGAAATCCCCATTTTCTCCAACTGATTTTATATATATACACACACACATACATATATGTATATATACATACATATACATATATATATATATATATAATATGTAGTGGAAGAATGGGAAGATCAATGAATTTTGAATCATAGGAATGAGTATTAAATCCTGTCTCCACCATCTACTAACTATGTGACCATGTGGATGTTATTTAACCTCCCAGTGTCCCCAGTGTCAGCTCTGGCTGCATCAGTAGGAGATTTCCCCATAGCAATACATTTATCCTCCCATGAAAAATACTTTAAAGCCTGTTTCAATCTATGATCTGATCCTATGATTGAATCTCCATAACACTTACAAGATTAAATTTGCCTCCATGAGTTGGAATCACCTTATTTGCTGTTCACTCTCTGTATTTCCACATTGTAGTCCTTATATGATTGTGTTTTGAATGAATTTCTGAGCCTCTTTCTTGCTATTCACCTTCCTACATTTCCATTTCATGTTTTTATCTCAGCCTGAGAATCTCTTTAAGTTGGTAACCACCTGTAAGTAGGTACAACAGGTACCTACCTGTTGGGTGCCAAACATTCAGGTGTTACTCTGCACAAATCAAGACATCACCATGATGCCATTGGTTCTCTGTGCACAAGCCACAATAACAATACTTCATATCATTTACTACTAAGATGCTACTCCTCTTTAAGATGCAGGTAACACAGAATCATAAAATCTCAGAGATAGACTGGACCTAAAGGCCATCTTATCTATTTCAATCCATGCCTCTAAAACAACCTTCTTCATAACATACCCGACAATTTCTAAGGTTTCCAAACAGGGGGAACCCATTACTTCCCAAAGCAAGTCCACTTCCCTTTCATTGATAGCCTTTAGTTTCCACTTATCCATCCAGCTTTGCTTTCTAGGATCAAGAAGAACAAGTCTCAACCATTTTCCCAATGGACATCCATCAAGTACCTGATAACCAATTATAAGCTTCTTGGGCTCTTTCTCAGATTAAACATCCTCTGTTCCTTCAATCAATTCTCCTCTGGCATGAGGTGAACATGACTGCTCACACCAAAACGACTTACCCCCAGGGCCTTTATTGCCTTTTGGAAATTTTTCTAACTTGAATTGAATCTTACTTAAACACACAAAGGATTTTTCCCCTTTAGCCTCTCTCTATATACGTTAGTTGCATCTTCCCTCGTATTTTCAAATATCATCTCAATTTTTTTTCCACTTTTGGTTGCTTCCTCTTTGGATTGTTTATTCATCACATCATGTTTCCTTCTTTCCATTTAGATTTTAATTAAGGAAGGCCTAAATTTTGTACTGTTAGCAAAAAAAATTCTTTAAAAAAATCCTTAGATATCTGGAAGTAAATATAGTACTATGAAGTGAAATAACAACTGGGGAGATGTAGTTTAAGGACAGACTATTCATGTACAAAAGCCAAGACACACACACACACACACACACACACACACACACACACACACACATACACACACACAACTATTGATTTTTTTTGTTACCAGACTTATGATTTTATTGATAGAAGCTCCCTTCCAGAAGAAACTGCCTCGATTAATGCAAAACAATACCTGCTTCTAAACTTCTAGTCTTGAGAGTCATCTGGGGTTAAATGACTTATCCAGGTTTATACAGCTAAGATGTATCAAAGGCAGGTTGTCTTTCTAACTCAAAAGTTAATTCTTTATATATTATGGCAGGCTACTTCTCCATAAAATTCTCTTTTCCCTCATGTGTAAAAATGCAAACTCCTAGATGCGACAGCATACTTCAACAGAAAGAATATTAGCCTTGGAGTCATGAGATCGGAATTCTAATTCTGGCTCGGCCAATTACAATCTCTATCACCTTGGACAGCTCACTTAGATTAGCCCAAAATACTCAGGATGTTCACCCTGAAGAAGAAAAGACTTGATGGGGGTCAGGGGAACCTTCAAATATTTGAAGGATTGTTTCATAGCATGCATAAAGATAAAGTTCTTCTTGGCCATGGGGTATGTGGGACTAGGGAGCAATGAGGGAGAAGGGAAGGTTTCAGGATGGTCCATGTAAGCTTGATATAGGGAGGAACTTCTCGATAATTAGAACTAGCCAAAAGTAGAATGGGCTGCTTCAATAGATAGTGAGTTCTTTATTACTGGAGGTCTTAAAATTACTGGAGACTTCTGGTCATGTATGTCATAGAGGGGAGGCTTATTCAAATATGGATATTCATGGCTGCTTAAAACACTTCCATTTCTGAGGTTCTATGGTTCTAGATGCATATTCTTAGAGAGCTCATGCCCTGTACTTATGAGTAGAATTCCTCAAGGTTAGACAGTACAGAAAGCAAGGGAAACTTCCTTCCCTCAGTCAACTTCACTCTCTCAGGGGAGACATATACTTCTTAAGGATGTGTGCAGTAAATATGAGAAGCTGTTGGAGGAAGAGTGGTCAGGAATGGCTTCATGTAGAATGTGAACTTGGAGCTGATTCTTGAAAGAAACTAGAGATACAAAGAGGCAGAGATGAGAAGGAGTGCAAGGAAGGAGTGCATTTCAGGAAGTTTTTACAAGTAATTTGGCTGAAAAAGCAAAGAAAAAAGATAGACTAGATGGATATAGTTATAATCAAAGTATGGTAGTAGAGTTTAGGGAAGGTTTTGTTTTTATGGATAAGGAAGATGGGCACATTTGAAAGCAGGGGGAGAAAAATATCAGTTATAGGAAGAGAATTAATATTAGAGGATTAATGAATATTAGAATATTAATAATAAACATGGCATTATTCTGAAAAAGAAAAGAGGACTTAAAAGTACGTGTAAATGGACAAGGACACAAGAAGAAGGGTCATCTTATTGTCAGATGCTAGAGGAAAGGAAGAAATTAGAAGATGATTTCAGGGGATTTTGAGACAAAAGAGAGAAAGAAATCTTACATTGAATATCTTTATTTTTCTCAAGAAAGAGATGAGCACTTCAACTGAGATGGGGTAAACTGTGGCAAGATTAAAAAGAAAAAAGTAGACTTAGAAAACCTTTTTTGGAATGTAACTCAAGTAATCAACTTGGAAGGATTGCCTTGCTTCAGTGAGTCCAGATGATAGTAGTTAACATGAATTATTGGCATAACCAATTAACATTCAGTAGCAGATTCATAGGAACAGAGGAAGTGGATTTTTGTGTGGACTGAGTTATTAATAAGGGATGAGCTGTGATTATACAAAGGGCAAAGGGATTCTAAAATAGAAGAGAAAAATAGAGCCGACTTGGCTAACTATAGAATCAAGATTGGAGAGGGAGAAGAGTGAAATCAGAGCAGGGATAATGGTGTGAGAAACACTGAGGAGAAAAGGGGTTACAGATTGTCAGGGATCACCACCCCAACAATCAGGGTGAAGAATGGGTTTAGGAGGTGAGAGATCAGAGAAAGATGGAGTAATAGGAAGCTATAGTCAGGGAGTAGAATGTAAAAGTTTTAAATTTTAAACATTAGTAAGAAGTTAATTAGCAAAAATTGTGGGTGATAATAAGATATAGAATGCGATAATGATTTAGGTATGATTGAAGAATTGTGAGGTCGGAGAATTTTAGAGAACACTAGCATGGATATTGAAGTCCCCTAAAATAAATGGTAGGAGTAGGGAAGGAAAGAAAGGCAGTGAGTTAAGTCCTTAACTTGAGAAAGGAGGGAAAATGGCTTTAGGACCAGTAGACAATCATCATCAAAACCTAAATTAGGTAAGAACACTGTGATCAATATTGGCACTATCTAGTAAAACTAGAAAGGTAGGTTGGAGCCAGATAGTGAAGGGCTTTACATCCTAGATAGTTGATCTTAGAAATAATAGGGAGCCACTGAAGTTTATGGAATAGTCAGACCTGGTCAAACCTGTGCTCTAGGAAAATTACTTTAGCACATGTCACCTCATTCTTTTGATTAATAGTTTCTCTGGAACTTCTCTACAATCTCTGTTTTGTTTTCTTTATTTTTCCTTCTCAGGTGGATGGAGTGGAACCCTGGATTCCCCTTAAGCATTGATGCCAAATATCACAGTGATTTACCACGAGACATTCAGTTTGATAGTGAGAAAGGAGTGGACTTTGTTCTGAACTACTCCAAAGCGTAAGTCTCTGAGCCAAAGAATTTGACAATAGCAACTTAGGGCTGCAAGCCCAGGGAAGAACTCATTTCTTTGTATTTATAAACAGTTGGCTTTTTGAAAGCCAGCTGAACTGGGCAATGATCTTAATCTTCAGGAAGGATGAATCCAGTAGATAGGTCCTCAGAGAAAACGTATAGGCTGATCTGTAAGAATAGGTACCAGAAAGCTATATCTTTAATATTCTCAACCATATTTGCTTAGTGTCTGTGGCTTGGTTAGCAAAGCTAAGCCTCCTCTAATCTGCCCTCAAAACAACCACATGAAAACAACCGAAAGGGGATTCTGGCCTCTGCCTTGAGATAGCATGAGCTTATGAAACTGTGGCACCACATACCCCCTTCAGTTTTGTACTAAATTGGTCTTTTGAGTGTCAAAAAAAAGTGGTATTGATTTTTAGTCTTTATATCATCTCCATTTCCCAATTTATCACTTTATTTCCCCTCTATGGAATAATTAAAAGAAGGAATAAAGGAATTAAAAAAAAACAAAAGAGGAATAAAAACAAGAAATGAAAAAAGACAAGATACAAGGCAACAAGCATTTACTAAACTATCTATGTGTTAGGCACTGGGCTAAGCTCTAGAGATACAAATACAAGCAAAAAAGAAAGTTCCTGTCCTCAAAAAACTTTCAATCTGATGGGGGAAGACAACATACAAAAAGGAACTGAACAACTCAGATGGCAAGACAGAAAAAGGTATTCATTTTGGGGAAATGGTGTCAAAGTCTGAAAAAAAGCAGAGCAGGGAGAGGAATGAAGTATGGATGTTCTGGGGCCATCCCCAAAATGGAAACTCCCCAAAAGGACATCACTCCAATGTGAGAAAGGCATGACATGACAGATGTTCTAGAATGAAAAGGTTCCAGATATTGAAAAAACATCTACAGGGAAAAGGAAACTGAGTCACAGTGGTGAAGATCATGGGATGGGGTGGGAAGGAAGAGACAAAATAGGTAAAAAAAATTCTCATCAATGCATCACCAAATTCAACATTAAATTTAGTGTTCCATATCCTTAGTCTTCTACTTCTGCAAAGAAAGGGTGGGAGCATTCTTCTGTCTTTGATTTGGGATCAAACTTGGTCATTATAAGTTTGTGGTGTTCCATTTCTGTGGTTTTACTGTTGTTTTTTCCAGTAGTCATGGTATACATTATTTTCCTGGTTCTGCTTATGTTACTCTGTATCAGTTCATATAATCTGTAGGATAGTGTACATGATTAGTTAGGCAAGGTTGCCCCCCCTTAAGTCATTTTTTATTGTTAATATATATTCATCTATCTATATAGATATATAAAGAGATAAATAGATGGATGGATGGATGGATGATAGATACATGGATGGATAAGTACATAGATAGGTAGATAGATAGATAGATAGATAGATAGATAGATAGATAGATAGGATGGACAGATGGATGGATGTATAGACAGACATACAGATGGATGGATGATAGATATATGGATGGATAGATACATAGATAGGTACATAGATACATGGATAGACAGAGAGATAGATAGGATGGACAGATGGATGGATAAGCTATACCATAATCCTTCTGAACTCTCAAAATCGACTGAAAAATCAACCACGACTGACATCACATCACAACAGTCCCCACTTAGCTCCTAAGGAAGAGATGTCCATAGCATCCACCCATGACATGTGACCTATTTAGCCACTGGAGTAGTTCCCTTCTGATTCTTCTCCTAGAATGGCAGCCTCATAAGCCTTAGAGATGGAATTCTCCCTTCCCTTTCCCACCAAGCTACATCCAGATGAAACTTAGAAAAAATGAATCCCACAACCTACACTGTGCCCCACTTGCCCTGAGCTTGCCCCAGGAGGCTGGGTCCAAGACCTCCTGCCAGGATCACTCTATATCTTTACCATAACTTGGGGCACATGATGCCCTGCTGGGAATTCTTCCGGCCACTTCTGGACAGAACTTCCAAGTCCATGCTCATATCTCTTAGCTCTGAATCTATGCTCCAAGGTCCCAGGGTCAGCTCATACACATGACCATGTAATGATTCATGGTATAGGATATAGGGCACTGAACATGCAATAGGAAAGAACTGGGTTCAAATCCCACCTCACATACTTACTAACTAGGTGACCCTTAGTAAATCACTTGGCCTGGATCAGTCTTAGTTTCTTCATCTGTAATAATAGCTTGCATAACACTTTAAGATTTGCCATGTGCTTTATGTATGTACCTCATTTGATCCTCACAACAATCCTAGGAGGCAGGTTCTGGGGGTAATTTCCATTTTACAGATGGGGAAACCAAGACTGAGAATAGAGTCTCCCAGTTAGTCTGAGACAAGATTTTACCTTAAGTCTTGACTCCATGTCTAGTTCTTTCTAAATTGACACCAAGCTACAGTTATCTCTTCCACATCATGACTTTTCCCATTGTGGTTTGATATATGGCAGGTTGGCATAAGAAATTAAATGGGAATTTGGGGGGAGTTTTGTGGTAAGCCACAGATGATACATACAGGCCAGAAGACAACACAAAACATTTAAAATATATGTATATTATTGTAGAATATCAACATATTTTATCTTTTGATACCATAAATATACATAGTTTCTTTTTTTTAAGTTAAAACAAATAAAAAGCTAAAATTTGTCAAAAAAAAAAAAAAAGCAAAAGCCAGCAGACAACACTCAAAGAAAGGCTAGAAATGTAAAGATAAATTAAAAAGTATAGTAAGTCATAAATGCACAAAACATATGTACTATTGTGTGTACTATTACCTTTCAGTATGTATTTTACTGTTTATAACATAAACGAACAGCTACACAATTTTTTACTAAAACAATTTGTAGCAAAAGAACTTTAGTTCTATGCACTGGTTTGGGAATGCCAGGCATGTTTATGGCAATCTCTCATGTGACATAATGATCTCGCCATGATCTTCACATCTTGGGTTTCTCCTATTTGGAGCATAATATGTAACTTTGCTTTACCTCTGGCAGACCTTTTCTTCTCTTCTTGTGAGAGGATGATGGTGATTCAAGGAGACTGAGAAACAGTTGCTGTTCTCTAATTTCCCTCCTGAGAAACCATTGCTTGGTCTGGCCTCTCTCCTCTTCCCTCCAATTTATTTTCCCAGTCCACAAGCAACACCTGTGTGAAGGCTGCTTTGCAATTCCTTTAGATGTTTACAGCTGTAGAGGCTCTCGGAGAATTGACCTACCCCTTCACTTAGGCATGGTCCTTAACATTCTCCTATCTTGTGCCATTTAAATATCATAAACTCTATTAAAATTATGGGTCCCAAGAGTAGTGTTCCTGGTGATTCAGAAAGGGTACTTTTTCATATAGTATTTTTACTCAACATTAACCTACTCTATATCCCTAAAATATCCAAAAAAGGGGAAAGGACCTATCTGTACAAAAATATGTATGGCAGCTTTTTGTGGTGGCTAAGAATTGGAAATCAAAGATATGCCCAGCAATCTGAAGACTGCTGAATAAGTTCTGGTATATAAATGTGATGGAATATTATTTTTATAAGATATGACACAGTAGCTCTGAAGTCAGGAGGATCTGAGTTAAAAGGGAGAGAGAGAGAGAGAGAGAGAGAGAGAGAGAGAGAGAGAGAGAGAGAGAGAGAGAGAGAGAGAGAGAGAGAGAGAGAGAGAAATGACGAGAAAGCTTCTATGAACTGATTCATAGTGAAATGAATACAATATGCTGTACAGTAACAGCAATATTGTTTGATGAACAGCTGTGAGTAACTTAGTTATTCTCAGCAATACAATGATCTAAGACAACCCCAAAGAACTAATGATGAAGCATATATATGCTATATGCATCCACACAAAAAACTGATATTGATTGAATATTGACTGACTGATTGAATTGACTCAAGCGTATCATTTGTTACTTTCTTCATTTCTTTTTTCCTTGTATTCAAGTCTTCTTGCACAAAATGACTAACATGGAAATGTTTTACATAATTGTAAAAAAATTGACCTACATATAGCCTACGACCAAAATCCAAATTTTACAATAAGGTACTGTAAACAACCCATAAAAGAAAAAATTCAGACTTCTGTGGTACGAGGGGGAGATCAAACCCTTTTATGTGGATTTTCCAGATTGTGAGGTTATCAGCACTCCTAAACCACCCTCTATACACAATGTGGAAGGGCTTTTGAATTTATGGAAATCTTTGTATTCTCTTTTTTAATTTTTAAAGTTCTTTTTTATTTTAAAAATATATGCACAGATAATTTAACAACCATTGACCCTTGTATTTTCAGATTTTCCCCTCCTTCCCTCCACTCTCTCCTTTAGATGACAGGCAATCCAATATATGTTAAACATATTAAAATATATGATAACTGTACTTCTTGCTGTAAAATGAGTGACTTGGATTGGATAGTCTCTAAGGTCCCTTCTAGTGCTAAATTGATCATTTATCTTTGATAATCCTTATTCTATGATCACTAATAGGATGACAGACACCCAGGGCAGGCAATGTGGCACAGTGAATAGGGAACTGGACTTGGAGTTGGAAAGACCTGAGTTCCAATTCAACCTCAGCCCTTATTAGCTGTGGGATGCTGGACAAGTCCTTTCACTCCTTCCTGCCTCAGTTTCCCCTTCTATATAATAAGGGATGTATGTTGTGAGGATCAAATCAGATCCTCCAAACTATCTAATTGTTCACTCTTGTTATTATCATCACAATGTGGGAGTCATTAAACTGATCGCACTTCTTGAAACATCTTTCATCTAAACAATTCAATTGAACAAAATATTATTAAATGTCTATCTGTCACTATATTGGTATAGTACTTTAAAATTTACAAATTCTGTCACCACAACAACCTTGTGGGACAGATAAGTAGCGCAAATATTACCTTCATTTTACAGCATAGGAAACTGAGTCTGGGAACAGGGAACTTGTCTAAGATCATGTAGCTAATACTTGACAGAATCAGGGTATGAGGTTAAGCCTTTTGTGCACAATGCCTGTGCCAGAAACCCAGGGGAATATAAAAATATCTAAGGTCTTGTTCTTCAGGAACTCTAGTACAGAGATAGTACAGAGTTCTTCTAGATAGATAGTACAGAGATAGTACAGAGTTCTTCTAGAACTCTAGTACAGAGATAGCCGACCAAGAATCGGGAGGATGTTGTCAGTTATTCCTACACTGATCCAAGATAGAGCATAAGGCACAGGTGTTGACCAAGTGTGCTCTGAGTAAGGACAATTTATTTCCAGCTGTGGGAAATCCAATCCAAGCTGGGTCTTTAAGGGAGAGAAGAAGAGGAAGCCAAGGATAGACCAGCGACAGAAAGAGGAAGGGAATTTGTCAGCAACATCTGTTTGCTTGGAATCCTGAAATGACTTTTCAGTGATTAAAGAAGTTGACTAGAACCCTCAGGACATGGCAGAAGTATATGATAAAGTAGGATAAATGGGGCTGGGCCATCAAATGGATCATGGGATGAGAGAGAAGTTAGAACTGAACAATCACCAACAGATGAAAATACTCCAATACACAAAGAAGGACGATTTATGTAAAAGACTGGAAATTGCCGTTGTATAGAGTTAATTTTCTTAAAGTATATAAAATTTAGCAAGATGGTTACAAAATTGCTCTAATTATCTTGTCTTCTGACTTGCTTTGATTTTAAGAGCAGGCTAAAAGTAAATTTCTTTTATGCCTTTTGTTTTCATATTACACACATTCCCAATTCTACCGCATCCTCATCTCCCTCACAGCAAGGAAGAGAATTATAACAACAATTTTAAAAAATAACAATTCACCAAAATAAGCAATATATCAAAAAGTCTTCTGTGTTCCACAACCATAGTCTCCTACACTGAAAAGAAGCAAATCTCTTCTTCTGGGCCTTGATGTTTAGTCATAATATTTCTACAGCTTTCAGTTTTATATATTTTATTGTTGTTTCCATTTCTATTGTCATGGTCATTGTGTGGATCGTTTTCCTTGTTCTTCTCATTTCACTTGAGTTTCCCATGTTTTTCTGTATTCATAATGTTTACTTTCTTACAGCCCAGTAATATTGGATAATATTGGATATAGCAATATATACTATGAATAGTACTTGATGTATTACAACTTGTTCAGCCATTCGCCAACCGAGGAGCATTCATTTTGGGGAGGGACAGTTCTTTGTTGCCAGAAAAGGTGCTGCTGTGAATATTTGGATGTATATGGGATCTTTCATAGTTTCAAATTGCTTTTCAGAATGATTAGACCAACTCATATATCCATCAAGAGAACATTAATAGGGGCAGTTAGTTGGTGCACTAGCTTTGAAGTCAGGAGGGCCTGAGTTCAAATGTGACCTCAGACACTTAACACTTTCTAGCTGTGTGACCCTGGGCAAGTCGCTTAACCCCAACTGCCTCAGTCAAAAAAAAAGTCCCTTTCTTCTGGCTTCCTTCTTTCCTTCATCTCAGTGCCAGATGACTCTTTTTGAAAATTATTTTAATGATCCACTTGCTGACCAAATATAGCTTAGACTCTTTACCCTTACATTCAAGGCCCTCAGAGAGAGACAACATGATACTAAGGAAAGAGTTTTGATCTGAAATTAGGGGATCTGGGTTTAAATCTTGCTTCTTTCACTTACTACCTGGGTGATTTTTAGTTATACCTTTTAACTTCCTTGAGACTAAGTTTTCTCATGTATAAATGGAGAAGATTGGACTAGATGAATCCTAAAGTCCTTTTTAGTTCTAAATCTATATTTCTATGTTCAATATGTTTATATTCAAATTGGGGAGATGATATGTGTTTCCTCAAAATATTATCAGCATCAAGTCTCATAGAAGGACTTTAATTTGCCAGAGTCTGAGACTAGTTTTCTTATGTTTTGACAATCTTAAAAGAATGAAAATGGACAAGAAGAAAAGTATATTAGGAAGGGGAGAAGAAAGAGGAAAGATTGGTAAAATTAAATCACAAAATTAGGGTATACAACTGGTCAAAAAAGGGAAGAATACACACCCAAAGTTAGGTACAGAAATACATTTTACACAACAGGGAAACAAAAAGGGAAAGTGGGAAGAGGAGAATAAGAGAGAGGGTATGTTAAGGAGAGGGTGGGATTACTCTTAAGCAAATAAAAATCTAACTAGAGTGAGATTTCAAAGAGGTACTTTAAGAAAAAAAGAATAGAGACCTGTTATTTGACTCTGGAGAAAAGGAAAAGTATAAGCGAATAGGATAGAGGGAAATATATAGTTAATTTTCATAATTGTGAATGTGAATGGGATGAACGCACTCATGAAATTGAATAGCAGAATGCAATAAAATATGTTGTTTAGAAAAAATAGAAACAGAAGAATGCACACAAAGGTAATATAAAGGGCTGGAACAAAATTTCTGTATCAGTTGAAGTATAAAACAAAAGGCAGGTAAGCAGCCATAATTTTAAACAAGACAATAGCAAAAATAGTCTTAAAAGCAACAAGACTACATTTTTTCTGAAACCATAGACAATAAATTAATATTAATATTAACCATATATGCACTGAGTGGTATAGCATCCAATTACTTTTTTAAAAAACGTTAAATGAGTTTCAGGGAAAAAACAAACAACAAAGCTATGGTAAATAGGGACTTCAATTTATTCCCTCTAAGACACAGATAAATTTAACTAAAAAATGAACAAAAAGCAAAAAAGATCCTAAATAGATTTTATAAAAATTAGATATGATAAGCCTCTGCAGAATAATAAATCAGAATTTAAAGGAGTATAAAAATTTCTCAGTTGTACCTGACAATATCCCAAAAATTGGTCATAAAAATTTCACAGAAAAGTGAAGAAAAGCAGAGATAATAAACATATTTATTATAGATCACCATGCAATAAAAATATATTCAATAAAGAGTCACTGATGAAATAATTAAAAATGATTGGGGACCGAATAATTTCATTCTAAAGAATGGATAAGTCGAAGAGCAAATCATAGAAACAATAATTTCATAAAAAAGTGACAACTGTGAGATAACATACAGAAACTTCTATGTTGTAGCCAGATTAGGCCTTATAGTAAAAATTTGCATCTCTAACACTTTCATCAATCAAAGAGAGAAAGAACAGGTCAAAAAATTGATCGTGCAATTAAAGTTAACCTAGAAAATGAACAAATTAAACCTTTTCCTATTAAATACCAAAAGAGATATCCTGAAAATCAAGGAAATTAAGAAAAAATCTGTTGAAT
Organism: Sminthopsis crassicaudata; assembly: GCF_048593235.1. Taxonomy (NCBI): domain Eukaryota; kingdom Metazoa; phylum Chordata; class Mammalia; order Dasyuromorphia; family Dasyuridae; genus Sminthopsis; species Sminthopsis crassicaudata. Next base: position 625,565,792 of record NC_133618.1, read on the forward strand.
TAATAAATAAAACTAGGTGGTGATTTGTTGGGAGTGGGGAAGAAATTACCCAAAAGCCAATTTGATTTTTAAAAGAAAGAAGATTTCTAGAGAGAGAAGGGAAGGCAGAGAAAAATACGAGGAGCTTAATAAATAGTTGTTGGATTTACCAAACATATATGGCTGCTAGTATTAAGTTAAACTTGGTATTGTTTAGTCAAATTTCATGTTGATGTGTTTGGGACTACAATTTTTTTTTCTTTTTTGCTGAGGCAACTGGGATTAAGTGGCTTGTCAAGGGTCACACAGCTAGGAAGTGTTAAGTGTCTGAGACTAGATTTGAACTCAGGTCCTCCTGACATCAGGGCTGGTGCTCTATCCACTGCACCTCCTAGTTGTCCCCAACTACAACTTGTTAATAGGGACATCTGAAGTGGTTATGATATAGTGAAATTGGGACCAGGTGTCCTGCTTGGTGATACTGACCTATATTTGGCCAGCCTCAGGCCCAATCATACTCTTATTCTGGCCCTTTCCCACTCCACTTTCACTTTGTGCTCTGGAAACTATGATCAGACTAGTATATGATATTTGCATTCTTCCTGGAAAGAATTTGTTAATGGATTACCCCATGGCTCCACCCCCCATCTCTGTGGCTCCCCAGACCAAAGTCCCCCTCTTTGTCTACAATCCCATACATATGTTGTCTTTCCTCTACCTTCCTTTTGTATTTGTATGCATTAAAATCTATAAAAATGCTTTTTCATTCACTTAACCACTCATTCATTCATAGAGCACAGAACTAATTGAAGGAATATTATCACTGGCAGAAGGAGAATGACACGCCATATGTACGTGCAATGTACCCTCACATATGCTTTGGCATCCGGAGTCACAGCCATGGGTCTTGTGGATGCTCATTTCCTTCTGGGAGTATATGCAAGGGTGCCCCGGTGCCATACGTCTCGCTAGCTTTGCCAGCTGGATCGCCGATGGCTCTAGCTCTAAGGTATTCTATCTGATGGAGGACAGTGTTGGACACAGTGAAGGAACAGGCAAGCTCTTCCAGGTGGCCGCTGAAGGCTTTATAAAATGTAAGCTGCTTGAGAGAAGAGCTGTTAAAGTTTTTTTATCCCCAGTATGTAATAAGTGTTTAATAAATATTAATTGGTTGGTTATTTTAAAATCAACTTTCAACAGGCAGCATTAATGGGGTTCCTTTGATCACATCTCACAACGTGCCATGTTACTTCCTATAGCTGCGGTAGAACTGAGCTCATGACCAGAAGTTCCTGTTTTTTAGGCTTATGATGATCTCTCTGATTTGGAGCCCCGGCATCCTCCACCCTCACTGTCTGGAAGGACAGTGGGCTGTGGTTTTATGATCTCTGCATTTTGGACGTTTTGTTTTCATGGGTTGATGTTTTGTTCCCAAGTGATGAGGCCAGGAATAGAAAACATCCCCTTCCTTATGGGGGGTGGTTTGTACCACAGAGGAGGTCACAAAAATCACAGAGTCTGAAAGTCTGGAGCGGGAGGTGGGGTGCCATCTTGAAATGAATCAGTCTTTTTTCTTTCTTGTTCTTGGGATCAACTGCTCCCTTGAAGGAAAAAAGAAGGCAAGCAACAACCCCTGATATAGTGACCATACATGACAATGCACACAGCATCCTATTCCAGAAGTCCCTCGCTTCTCTGCTTTGAGGGAACAGAGTGAGCAAATCTCCTTTGTTCTCTGTAAGGAGCTAAGCCACAGAGAGGTTGAGAAAGTGACATACCCAAGATAACTGATACTTTGTCAGCATCTTATACTTTGGAATAGAGGTGACATTATTAGGAAGAAGGCAGAGATCAGAATCACAGAAGAATTGGAAGAGATATCAGAATTTATTTGTATGATTATTATCGCCCAGTCCCATGCCTTATCTAGCTTGCATCTCACAGAGAACATTCCAAATGAACAGCCATCCTGACGGAAGATCTCCAGGCTGCAAACTCATCACATTCCAAGGCAGCTCATTTCAATCCTACTACAATCCTAAAGGAGAATTCCTTCTTTTGTTCAAACGAAATCTGCCTCTCTAGTTCTACTTCTGCTCTTTGGGCAAAATTTTATGCTTTTTGTCCATAACAGTCTAGTGATTAAATGTCTAACAATTGGCTAGCTCAAAAAAAAGTGTACACAGCATACTCCACAGTTTAGCCTTTTTCTTTAAAATGTTCTTTATCGTTCTCTTAAGTCGAGTTAAAACACAAAACAACAAATCAAACCTTAATTTCTAGATTTGCCAGTTTCTGTGACCTAAATACTCACAATGCAAATTTAATCCCAGCTGTTAGGAGCAGATTCAAACTGTCTCCAGCACATCCTTGTCAACTATTAAAATATAGGAAGACAGAGCATACCTCTCCCCACCTCCAAAACTCCATTCCTCCCTCCCATCCATGACATAGATCTAGAACTCAAAAGGACTTTAAAGACCATTCAGTCCAACCTTTATATTTTACAGATAAGGAAACTGAGTCACACCAGGATTAAGTGATGCCCAAGGTCACACCACACCAGAGGAACAATTTAAACCCAATCTTCTTTCCACTGACCCCCACCTGGTTTCCACCAAATCCATCAAATCCATGATATGGCCAAGTCTAGCCAGACTCAGCTCCCATACTATTAGCCTTGATGAGGCTTATATTTGCAGTCAGAAGGCATGGATTCTAATCCCAGTTACTTACTAGTGTGACCCTGGCCTTGTCATAAGTTCTCTTAGCTTCATCTGTAAAATGAGAAATTGGATTTGATATCCTCTAAGGTTCTACTTCCAGGTCCAAGTGAATGCTATTTTTTAAAGCAAATGTTTTTCCTTTTCTTTGCCATATCATACTCTTGACTCTAACAAACCCCTTCTCCTTCTCAGTCTCCTCCGCCACAAGATCTTAATTCAGTAAGTATTTATTAAGTGTCTTTTATGTGCTTGAATATGGAAATATGATGATAAAAATAGTTCTTACCCCCAAGAAGCTTACATTCTACTGGTGTAAAAGGACATACTCTCCATGTCTACCCCATCTGTACTTGTAGCATTAATATTTTTAGCACAAGTCTAGTACTTTCATATTTATTAGATTTAATTTTAATTGATTTTTCCAATTGTTAAATGTTTTTCATTAATTCTTCCCTTATAAAATGGGAAGTGGGATGGTCTACCTCAGTCAAACTAGGGCCAGTTTTATACAGTGGTGATCCATTAAAGGTTTTGAGCCATGGAGGTTACAAAACCTGGCAAAGCCTGCTTGTACCGTGGCCACAAGTCACATGGTAACCTTTCTAATAAGTTAGGTAATGTTCTGGTAACTTCCCAAAAGAGAGGGATGTGGTTATTTGGTTTCTTTGACCACTTCTAGCTATCCAGTACCTGGTTGCAGTGAGTCAGCAGGACTGATAAGAAAACACATCCCAGAAAAGGAAGTTGAGTAAAAAAGGCCTTCCTTCCCAAGTAGGAGAATAATGTAAAAGTGTCATATACAGGGAGATCAGTCTAATCCTTCTCCCTACCACAGATAAGGCAGCCTAAATCGGACCCCAACATGACCCTTAAGTCAAGTATGACTGTGTAAAAACACCTCAAAAAGCATCAAATATAATAAGGCAGAATTATTGTTAAAGTATCTCATTTCTATTTGAACTACTGAGCTTTGTTGGAGAAAGCCATGAAATTATGATGATTTCATCTACTTTTAATATATTCTGTCTCATTTTATCTGGTCCCTCCGGCTGTCCCATGCTTTTCTGCTCTGCTATCTATTCCAACACTTAAAAGAGTGTCTGGCACATAGTAAGTATTTTATAAATGTTTGTTGACTCGATTTCCTCTCTTATCCAAAGTGATTGCTCCAAATCCTTTTACTTTTTCTCAACTGCCCAATCACATACTGTCTCTAACACATAGAGATGACTTGACCTCAAAAGGATTGAGGTCATCTGAAAAGAGTTCCTCCATTTCCCCTTCTCCACTCTTCAACACTTCTCAGTACCATTCACTCCTTTCTCCTTCCTGGTTAGGACAAGTAGCCCCTTCAATAATGAAGTGATTCAAGGCAATTCGAATAGACACAGGATGGCAAATGCCGTTCACATCCAGAGAGAGAATTATGGAGACTGAATATGGATTGAAGCATAGTATTTTCACTTTTTTATTTATTTGTTTTCTTTCTCATAGTTCCCCCCACATACACCTTTTGTTTTGATTTTTCTTGCACAAAATGACAAATATGGAAATATGTTTAAAAAATTTACACATGTCTAATCTCTATCAGACTGCTTGCTGTGTTGGGGAAGGGGAGGGAAGAGAGAAAGGGAGAAAAAATTAGAACACAAAGTTTTACAAAAGTGAACATTAAAAACTATATTTACATGTATTTGAGGGGGAAATACTATTGGAAAAGAAGAAGTAACTCTGTTTCTCCCTAAGGCCAGTCCTTTCTGTACTCTTGATCCCACTCTCTCTGCATTCTCTATGACCTTCCTCCATCCATCTTCTCTTATCTGTTTTCAAGTTCTTTTTCCTTTAGTTTTTCTACTGGCTCCTTTACAGCTATTATTACAAATATAATCAGCTCTCTTCCATAAATTTAGAAAAGGACACGGAATTCAACTGGACAACTGCATTATTTTTACCTTATTAAAGCTGATATGCTCTTTTAAAAACTAGCTGTAAATAATGAAAGTTTAAAATTTCAATTCACTCCTTTTTTATCTTACTTTTATTCTTTTGTACTGAGTATTTTACTGTCTCTGTTAATAACTTTCCTAACTTAAAATATATAGTTTTGAAAATATTGGCAAACCACTATTTATAAACCATCATTTTAATAATATGCTCTAGATTTGCTAGGAGCTGAAGTTAGGCTCACTGGCTTATAATTTGCAGACTCCTTTTTCATCCTTTCTGTAGTGTTCTCTAAAATATAATGTTCTCTGGGAGCAGGTTTCTTGGGGAGCTTTTGGGAGCAGCCTTAGTTTCAGTTCAGCTCAATAATCACCCCAAAGGCAGCCAGGAGCTAAAAGTCCAGATCCTTTATTGTCTCCTTCAAAAGAGCCCGGTTAGCTTTCTTAGAGGGCTATCTCTCTCCTTGGTTCCGAGAGCTCTTGCCGCTAGTCCTTTGACTCCTCTAGCTCCCTCTGAATCCAAAGCCTCCAGCACAAAGGTGGAAAATGGAATGAATCTGTCTCCACCTCCAAGAGTGGGCTTGTGGGTCTGGCCCTGAGAGCTTCTTGCTTATATGCTGTACACTGAGTATGCTCCAATCATTACATCAATAGGAAACCATTATTGTAGGATTAAATCAATGCTAAATTAGATAATTATAGTCTCTATCAATTCCACTGTCTTAGTACCTTGTAAGAATCATAACACTTTCCATCCTTCCAACTGCTTTAGAGACATCCGTTTAGCAGTGTTTTAGGGCACTGGGATGATCTTCATTACATTCATCAAGGATACCCAGCTGTCTCCTTCCTATCTCCTTACAGATTTTGGATTCCAGCTCTTTGTTAACATTTTGTGTTTGGTTCTTCCCAATCCAAGGATCATTCTCCTTGAAAGAGAAAACAGGAGAAAAATAAACTTTGAGTAACTGTTCTACCTTCTCTGTGTTATCCATCAACATTATTCTAACCTACTTGGGCAAATAGAATTATTATTAAAGTATCTCATTTCTATTTGAACTGATGAGCTTTGCTGGAGAAAGCCACGAAATTATGATTTTTTTCTCTCCTTCCCCTGCTGCCCCCATCATTACAAGAAAGGTTAAGAAGCATTCCTAAAACCATAGATATAGTAAATGTCAGAGTTGAAGGGCCACTTTAGGCCCTTTTGACTCAAAATCAATGCTTTCCCCATTGTTGGTCTCTTCCTTCCCCATCTGAATGTTTTTTTCTTTTTGTATTCAGAATTTTATTAGTGAGAGCCTCTCCCTGCCTTTATCACTTTTAAGTTCACTTTCATATAGCTTTGGTGGTTGGAATTCTCTCTCACTTTCTCTTCTCAAAGCCTAGGGTGTATATTGGAATCTCCCAACTTTACTTTTTTCTGTCATTAATTCTAAGAATCACTTGCCCCTAAAGGTCTCATCATTTCTTCTTCAGTAACCAGTTCCTTAGTTAGAATTAGCAGTTCCCTTTATTGTTTCCTCTATCTGATGAAGAATTGGTCCGTAATCTTGTTGGAAGTTAGATAACAGAAATAGCTAGAATATCACTTACTTTTAAGTAAGTTCATTTGAGAGTTACAAAATAAGGTATTATGTCTGGTCTAAAGGGGAAATTCATACTGAGGTTGTGATCCTGATTATCAAAGTACTATCAACAGAAATAGGGAAATTGGAGGGGGGGAGTGACAGATATGGAGGACATGATGAATCAGGATTTGAATGTATTAGAGTTTGAGGCAGCTAACACGGTAGCATGTGAATAAAGTACTGACCTGAGTTCAAATTCAGCTTCAGATACTTACTAGCTGTGTGACTTGAAACAAGTCATTTCATCTTTGTCTGCCTCAGTTTCTTCAGTTGGAATAATAGCATCCACTTCTCAGATTGTTATGGAGATCGAGTGAAATAATGTTTGTACAGTGTTTAGCATAGTACTTGGCACACTGTAGGTACTGTGTCAGGAAATCCAGGTGAAAATGGAATTAGAACTCAGGGAGACAGAGCAGCATCCAGAGGAAAGGATCAGGTTTAGAATTATGGGGAGTACCCATGTAGTTATTATTTTAAAATACATTTTATTGACATATTTTATTTTTACATTGCCTAAATTTCCCACTATCTCTTTCTCCTTCCACATCCCACACAACAAATATTTGTGGTTATTTGTAAAAGAAAAAGAGGAAGAAGGGAAAACCAGCAAAGGCCATCAATACATTAAAAAAAAAAAACCTGACAACTTATCTATGCTCATGTCATCAGCTTCCTCATGGACACCTATATTAAAGGGACAAAAGGAGGAGGAACCATCAAAAGAGGTAAAGGAGTGATTAGAGAGGCAGGAGAAGCCTGGAAAGGGAGAAACCAAGGGAGTTGAGGTTAACAAAGGGAGTGGGTCACTGTTTGGTACCATGGAGAGTTCCAAAAGTGTAAAAAATTAAAAATCCAGAGACTTAGGAGATCATTAGTGACTTTCACAGGATGATAGATCTAGAGGCAAAGGATTTTTATTTTCAGTTTCCAAAAGAAGAAACAGAGGTCTCAGAAATTAAGTGACTTACCCAACATCACATGGGTAGCAGATATCAGATGAGAAATTTGAACTCAGGTTTTTTTGCTATAGAATTAGGACCCTTTCCACTGTACCATGTTTCAATAAAATGATGGTGGAAAGGAGGCAAAAATCATATTACAAGGTTTTGAAAAGAGGCAGAGAGTGTAGAATCTTCCTAAGAAGTTTAGTAATAAACATTTAAACAACAATACTGTATGAGAATGTATTCTGATGGAAGTGGAGATCTTCAACAAAGAGAAGATCTAATTTAGTTCCAATTGATCAATGATGGACAGAATCAGCTACACCCAGAGAAGGAACACTGGGAAATGAGTGTAAACTGTTTGCATTTTTGTTTTTCTTCCCAGGTTATTTTTACCTTCTGAATCCAATTCTTCTTGTGCAATAAGAGAACTGTACAGTTCTGCATACATATATTGAATCTAGGATATACTATAACATATTTAACATGTATAAGACTGGCGAGTGGAGGGAGGGAACGGAAAAGTCAGAACAGAAGTGAGTGCAAGGGACAATGTTGTAAAAAATTATCTTTGCATATGTTCTGTCAATAAAAAGTTATAATAAAAAAAGAAGAAATTTGGTAATAAAGATGAGAGAAGACATTATAGGATGATAGCCAGGGAGAATGACAAGGTCAAGAGAGTTTTTGTTTGCTTTAAATAGAAGAGATCCAAGAATATTCTCAGATTTATCCTTGTGAACTGAATGTAAGAATGTGTGGATTGAATTTGGTTCCCAAGTAATGAGTCATTATGGGGATGAGGGCAAAGTTAGCAATTCATCCTGAGATCTTAGTGGGCTGGAAGCTGAATATGTATTAATGATGTAATGTGATTGGCAAAAAAAATAATAATTTGAATGCATTGGCAGTCAATACATTACTTTATGGGAGTAGGGAGGTGATAGTCCTGCTGCATGTTCTGGTCTGGCCACACCTATCGTACTGTTTTTAGTTCTGGGAGCCACAATAAGGAAGGACTGATAACCTTCTAAGACTCCAACCATAATGGTGGGAGCCTCAAGATCAAATCCTGTGAAAATAAATAAAATCAAATTTAAACATCAAACTCCATGAGAATTGATGGAAAAGTAAACTTAGGGGACACATTGATCATTTTCATCAAGTATCTGAAAGACTGTCATAGGAAAGAAGTCTGCTGAGCCCCAGAGGGTACAGATAGAAGGAACGGTTGAAAAGTCTAGCTAGAAAAATGGAAAGAAAAGCTTCTTACCAATTCGTGCTGTCCATAAGTGGAATAGATTGCTTTGAATGGGAGGGAGACTCCCTTTATTGAAAATCTCCAAGCAAAGACTGAGTGACCTGTTGTCACTTTTTGTATAAGTTGAACTAGATGATGGCCACGTTCAGCTGTGATTCCATATTTGATTCTGAAGATTTTCTTATTAGTTCTTTTCTCTTTCACTGAGGTTAACCATAAAGATTAGAAAAAATGGACATGAAGTGTGTTCTTGACCGCCTCCAATCTGTTGAAGGTCCTTCCTCTAGACATCTGTCCCCTGTTCTGCCTGGGGAACCTGGCTCTAAGCTGTCAATTACCTTTGGCTAAGGTTAGTTATCTTGCATGGATTAAATAAAGGATTTAAGTTATGGAAAATCTTAGAAAACCAGATAGCAGGCAGGAATGTTCTTCCCCTTTTCACTTCTGCCTCCTGCAAATCCCAGGGTTTTGTCCTTGCTTCATGGAGAGAGTCCTGAGGTTTGGAGAGTTTATCTTCCACCAATTCCTTCACATTTACAAGTAAATGAATATTGACATGGTAAGCATGTTTTGTGATAAACATCACAAAGCATTATGAAATAAAAGCAAAAGAAAATGCAAAATATACATATATTCCAATGGATTTTATTGAAACATAGGAGCTGCAGCTGGTTCAACCCAGATGAATGGAATACCCAACTATCAAAGCTTCTTTGGGTATTACCAGTCTTATCTGAATGCTGTTTTCAGCCTCCTTTTTGGCTCATATTCCATACTTTGGTTTCTTAATCTCTGTGTATACTCTAAGGCTCTGACCTGGGTCTTCTCTTCATGCTTTCTCTCATCTCCAAGTGCTCCTGAAGATTAGAGTGCTGATTGGCCATCCCAAGCTTGAGCTTGTTGACAATCTTTTCTATGCTCATGATTGGTCTTTGAGGAAATTTGGCCCTTGCAAATATTCAAGACTCTCGTTGGTCTCATATGTAGGCACCTATTGACTGGGATTGAACCCATGACTCCTAATTAACCCAATTAGGACAAAAAGTTGGTGACTTTTGGATGATAGAGTCTTATCTCAAGATGAGATCTGCTCAACTTAGCCATTGGTCAGGAACCTGAAGATGACTTTCACCAAAGCTATTGTTACTTCATAATTTAAGATGCAGGGAGGGAAGACAGCACAAAGCCTTTTGCAGAAATTATAAGGAAAAGAACATGTTGGCTTTTAGCATGTGACCTCATAATGAGGTTTCAAATGGCTACCCCGCAAAAGAAACTAGTGATTCAACAGGCAAGGATTACAGTAAGCTATGTTTAATAAAAATGTTTCTTCTACTTAAGAAAAGCATCTCCCCAAAGGGAGACTACCCTGGCAGTTTCAGTAGAAAATAAGTAATAATCATAATCATAAAAACAGTAATAATTTTAATGTGATCCATTTGCCTCACTTGTATAGGGTGAAGGGAATCATATGTTGGTAACATTATCAATTGCACTTTAAACTGTAGGGATGGGTCACAGCTGATGACTGAAGACCATCCAAGGCAGTTTCCTTCTTTCAAGACTAAACTCGGGAGTCATGTCCTGTTTTTTGTCATTTTAGTCATATTTTACTCTCTATAACTGCATTTGGGATTTTCTGGGTAGAGATACTATAGGGGTTTGCCATTTCTTTCTCTGATTCATTTTTACAGATGAGGAAACTGAGACAAACAGGACTAAATGATTTGACCAGGGTCACACCGGTAATAAGCATCTGAGGTAGGATTTGAACTCAGGTCTGGCTCTAGCCACTTAAGCCATACCTAACCACCTACCACAATAAGGCCAGACTTAATTCTCTCATTCCCACCTCATTGGGACCCTGTTCCCTGGAAATGACTTTGTACTTAATTATCTAGGTATCTCTTCCTGTATTTCTTCATTCAATGCAAGGAAAGTTTCCATTTTAATGTTTGTATCTAACACACAACAGATGTTTAATATATTTTATTGAATGGCTGCACCTCAAGTACATAACAAGCCTTTAAAAAACAAACCAACCCCAGGTCTGTAGATTTTTCATTGTTTTCAGGAGTTCCTTGTGTAGAACTTCCTGCTCTGATACTTAAATCCTTAAGCACCTTAAGAAGGTGCTTGGAGGGGCAGTTAGCTGATGAAGTGGATAGAACATCAGCCCTGAAGTCAGGAGGACCTGAGTTAAAATCTGGTCTCAGATACTTAACACTTCCTAGCTGTGTGACCCCTGGGCAAGTCACTTATTCCCAATCAGCAAAAAAATAAAATAAAATAAAGAAGAAGGTACTTGGGACACTAAGAGGGTTAAATGATTTACCCAGGACTACTCAGCCAGTAGGGTTACTGATGCGGGTGTAGCCCCCTTTAAGATTCCTTGTTTGATCTCCAACTTCCTTTGGGACTGATCTTTGATTATATGTCAAACCAGTTTGGGCTGTCTGAGCTGGCTTGGATTTTCTCAAACCCCAACTATCTGCTCAGGTTTCCCCAAAACAGTTTAATCTGGCCTTCCAGGAATCAACTTGGGCTCCACCCATATGCCCCTTCAAGCAGATAAAAACAGCAAAGGTAGAATCACCCTTTGTCAGAGAGTTGAAAGATGCCATCAAAGATGCTTTGTATCAGAGACTCTCTGTCCCGCTGCTTTCGGCGTATATCTTCCTCTATCTAATGCCTTTTACTAACCAGACTTTAACCTTGCTTCCAAACCTTGCAATAAACCTTGTTTTTACCCATCTAGGTTTTCGGGCCTGTAAATTCATTTACAGGGGACTCTCGCCGCCACTAGACCTGATTTAACTCTATATCCTTGCGCTGAATCCTAAGGGGTTGCAGGGGAGTACCATGTGACTCCCTGTATCCCAGTCCTGCCACTAGACCTCAATTAATCCTATTGAGGTATATACCTCACCATTAGGTATTTACCTCATCATTTGATTCCCTGTTACCTCATCAGTTACAATTTGAACTCAGATCTTCTGGCTCCGACAGCAGCTTTCTATCTTCGGGCCCTGCTTCTCCATAAACATTAAGCCAAGACTTTGTGGATGCAGAGCTCTGCCAACTCAAAAACCTAAGCTTGTGGGCAGAAGTTTAAAAGGAAGGCTGAAAGGGGAAGGAAAGGAGGTCCTTTCTGTTGAATTTCCTGTCTTCCTTTCATAGATCCTTAGGGCTGGAAGGTACTTCAGAGAGTATCCAGTCCACCCTGAAACTTCTAGTAATTCCCTTTAAAAGATATTCCAAAAGTAGTTCTACAGCTTCTGCTTAAAGACTCCCAGTAACAGGCAAATTTCTACATTAATCTGGAAAATCATCCCACTTTGACAGTTCTAATTGTTAGGAAATTTTGGCTTATATTGAGCAGGAGTCTGGCCACAACTTCCAGCCCCTGATCTGAGTTTGTCGCCTGGGACAAACTCATCTGATCACCTCTGCCATATGGCGGCTCTTCAGGTCGTTGGAGGTAGCTCTCATGCTAGCAGCCCTCAGTCTTCTCTTCCCCAGGCTAACCATCCCCGGGCCCTTTATCCTTATTAAACTTACACACTCCATCTCCCAGTTCTTTTACTCTTCCAATCCCCTTCCTTTGGATGTGGGCTGCCTTGCCATTGTCTTTTCTAAAGGGAGGTATTCTGGGAATACCCAGAACCTGACCCTCTATTTCCAATGAACTTGCATTAGAGCCAAGTGCAACAGAACTGACTCCATGCTCACTCTATGTATTCCCATTGCCTGGAACATAGTAAGTAAGCACTTAATAAATGTTGATGGGCCGGTTGATTAGATTTCAATGTTTACTGTTTCAGTCCTACTTTTCCTCATCCCGAAGATCATTCTCCTTGGCAAAGGAAACAATACTCCACCCTCCCATTCTAGACATCTGTTATCTCTGGCCACCCTCACACTTGCTCATCTTCCTCTTCCTTCCCACACGTAGCACTCTCACTCTTTCCATCTTTGCTATTTTGCCACTTCCATAGAACTTAGAAAACATAGCTGTTTCCTCCAATTTTCTGAAGATAATTTTCTCTTCCTGAAATCTTGGAACTATGACTTACTTCATGAAGCTATAAAAGTTCCCCAGTTTAAAAGCACATCCAAGTCTGTGAGAGGAGCCACTTTCTTTTGAGATAAACAATAATATTATAGCATTGGAGCTTAGGGGAAAGGGAAGTGTGGCTCTCTGCACTGGTGGGTACATGGAGTTGCTTCTAGTCACTTCTGCAACGAGAGGGTCTTCTGGTTCTCCATACTCTGGATTTGTCCTGCACTGAAGCAAACCAGTCAGTGGTAGACTGGTTAAATTATCAATTCTAAAACTGCATTATTCAGGGTCCATTTCTTATCAGCCTTGATAATATGTAGAAAAGGTGGCCATCTATATTGCAATATGTCAAGGGCATTGGGCAGTTTTCTCTTGCACTGTTAGTCCCAATCACCCACTCCCCATTGATGAATGCCTGAAATTCTCCAATTAGATATTAATTCCTTTGGTAGAAGGCTTCTAATCCATCCTCATATATGTTTCCCCTAATGACTAATGCTCTTTTTGTATATTATTAGTGTGAATACAGCTATTAGTCTCTGATTTTGAGTTTGATAGAGGATTTTCCTCTCTGAATTTGATAGAGGAAGAAGAAAATATTAGAATGTTAAAGCAATTTGTGTCTACCAGAATGAGGAAAAAGAGATCACTTCAGAGCACAGAAACTCGGGCTCCAGAGCCAGAGCCCACCTCTTGATGGCTTTGCTATTTGCCTTTGGGTGCGGTTCCTATTAAGATGCTTGCCATTTCCACAGAACAGGCTGGACAGACCACAGGGCATCGGGCCAGTCAAGCAGACTCCTAAGGCAGTCACTGCTATTTTCTCCCTGTATCCGGAGAGATGCAGAAAGAAGCTGAGAAAATCCTGCTCTCATTGGAGGAGAGTCTGATGAAGCTGCTCAGTGGGCCAACCAAAAAGCGTGTCAGCAAATGAACTTGTTCAAAGATAGGAAAGTTTTAATATCCCCTTGGCTCTGGAGACCGACTCCTAATAAATGACCCTTTGGCTTTCTCTTTCTCCATCCACTGAATTTCCCCATCAGTTGTGGAATTTCATCCCTAACTGGTGAATGGGGCCTTCATGGCAACTTTTGGCCCCAGTGATCGTATCTGATTGCAGAAGATAACTTTCTATATTCTACTGTGAGGAAAGAAATTCTTCAAAGCATCTGTAGTGAGCCCATTTCAGGGCAGGAGAATGGGGTCGTGCTCCGAAGGTATTATCAGGGAGTCACTGCTGCATCTCTCCTGTGGTTTGTTGGTGGTGAAAACATGTACACATATATTCAAAATAAATTCTAGATAAATACAAATTAATTTGGCTCCAGGGCAGGGGAGGCTCACAGTGGAAGAGATCAGGAAAGACAATGTAGCAGGCAATAAATTGTGAAAGAAACTAGGGATTCCAAATATGGAATGGAGGAGAACGAGTATTCCAAAAGCAACAAAGGGGAGCTGAAGGAAAATGAATAAAAGAATAACTTTGAGCTAATTGATAAATGAATAAGTAAGATACCTCTCAGATTAGCTAAGATGACAGGAAAAGATAATGATGAATGTTGGAAGGGATGTGGGAAAACTGCAACACGGTACATTGTTGATGGAGTTGTGAACTTATCCAACCATTCTGGAGAGCATTTGGATCCAGCAGTGTTTTTACTGAGCCTGTATCCCAACGAGATCATAAAAAAGGGAAAAGGACCCACATGTGCAAAAATGTTTGTGGCAGCTCTTTTTTGTGGTGGCAAAAAACTGGCAACTGGCAACAGTTGGGGAATGGCAGAATAAGTTGTGGTATATAAATGTTATGGAATATTATTGTTCTGTAAGAAATGACCAGCAGGATGATTTCAGAAAGGCCTGCAGAGACCTACATCAACTGATGCTGAGTGAAACGAGCAGAACCAAGAGATCATTGTACAGGACAACAAAATCATGGTGATGATCAATTGTGATGGATGAAGCTTTTTTAAACAATGAGGTATTCAGACCAATTTCAATAGATTTGTGATTGAGAAAGCCATCTGCATACAAAGTATGTGTGGATCACAACATACTATTTTCATCTTTTTGTTTGCTTTCTCATTTTTCCCTTTTTGATCTAATTTTTCTTGTGCAGCATGATAATTGTGGAAATATGTACAAAAGAATTGCATATTGTTTAACACATTGGATTATTTGTTGTTTAGAGGAGGGGGTGGGCAGAAGGGAGGGAGAAAAAAATTGGAACACAAGGTTTTGCAAGAGTGAATGTTGAAAACTAGCTTTGCATATATTTTTAAAACAAAAAGCTGTTATTTAAAAAAAAACCCTAAATGAATGAGTAAGTAATTATTAAGCACTCATTATGTGAGGGGAATCCTGCTAAGCACCATGATCCCAAATACACAAAGTAGAATGTTCCCTGTCCTGAAAGAGTTTGCATTTTAAAAAGGGAGTGGTGGCTGGGGAGTCATAGGGATGGTGAGTTAGTTGATCCACAGAGCAGGAAAATGACAAGCCCTTTCTAGAAGCAATGGAAATAGTGATATTATTACTGTGCTCAGTGTGTGAGGAATAGTAAAAACTTAAGAAAAGTAATGGCCAAGGGCATCTGGGTAGTTCAGGAGATAGAGCACTGATCTTGGAGCCAGGAGGTCCAGAGTTTAAATATGATCTCAGACACTAACTGTGTGGGCAAGTCACTTAACTCCAATTGCCTCAAAAAGAAAAGAACAGGAAAGGTAATGAAGCTGGAAATGTGGTGTGGAGCCAGGTTGTGGAGGTCCATCCTCGGTGTCTAGCAAAATCTTACTCATCCTTCAGAGGATCATGGGATTTAGAGCTGGAAGAAGGGGACATGCTGAAGGCAGCTCACATAGGCCGGCGAGAAGCAGTTCTTACATTTTCAGTTAGGCATTTATGCCTCAGAAGGGGACAAACTCCATCAGTTGGACAATGACTGAAAAACTTGTATATGAGTATGATGGATTACAATATTGTAATGATTGTATAATAAATGATGAGCAGGCAAATTTCAGAAAAACCTGGAAAGACTTACATGAGCTGATGCTGAATGAAGTGATCAGGACCAAGGAGATCATTGTACACAGTAACAGCAACGTTATGCGATAATCAATTTGGATAAAGTCTGTTCTTCCCAGTAACATAATGATCTAGGATAATTCCAAAAGACTCATGATGGACAGTGCTATCCACATCCATAAAAAGAACTGTTTTCCCTTTTTTCCCTTCTCATGGGGATTTTTGTTCCTTTTTATTCTGATTCTTTTCCCATAACATGACTAATGTGGAAATATGTTTAATAAGATTATACATATATAACCTATATCACATTACTTGGAGGGGGGAAAGTGGAAGCAGGAGGGAGGAAGGGAGAAAAAATGGAAATCCCTTTTTGATTCTCTTTTCATGACATGACTAATGTGGAAACATGTTTAATATGATTGTACAAGTATAACCTATATCAGATTACTTAGAGGGGGGAAAGTGGAAGCAGGGAGGGAGAGAGGGAGAAAAAATGGAAATCAAAGTAAAGTAAAACGAATCTTTAAATATAATTGGAAAAAATAAAAAGAGGGGAGAAAGAAGAAATGGGCAAACACTATAAATCTGGCCTTCATTTATTGTTTTGTTGATTGTCTAGACCTAGAATAGTGATGGACAAAGTGCTAATATGCATATGTACTTAAAAGTGTGTACTGTTTTTTTTTTCTTTCTTTCTTTCTGGAGAGCTGATGGTTAAACATTTACCTGTGTACTGTTTTCTCCTTTCTGGAGAGCTGATGGTTAAACATTTACCTATGTACTGTTTTCTCCTTTCTGGAGAGCTGATGGTTAAATATTTACCAGCCACATCTGGGTAGCAGGGAGCTTAGAGAGTTTCATTTTTATAGTTGAGGGAACTGAGACTTAGAGAGAGGAAGTTTGCCCAAGGTCACTCAGCTGGTCTGGGGTAGGTTGGGTCTCTGAAGGTCACTAATGTTTTTAAATTCTCTCTTGCCTTAGAACTTTTTTTGGGGGGACCCTTAATCCTCAGCCACCTTGAGTTGTCACTTCATGTCATATTCTCTCTGTCTCCAAATATTCACCTTGTTCTTTTTGCAAACAAGATGATGTCAGCGCCAGCTTGTGTCCTCCTGGGGCCTTGCCCTGGAAGGTCAATCTTAGCTGGTGGCCACTGGGCATCTCCCTGATGTCCAAGGATGGCACAGAGGAGATAACTGAGGGCAGAGTGAACTTAGCCAACTGATTGACTCTTTTGTTTTAATTTCCATTTGCCCAGAATCAAAAGTTCCTGTGACCTCAAGTGCACATAGCAGTTCTGCTGCTTAGGAGAAAGAGTAAAGGCTGTGCAGTTGCAGGAACTCAAATTTTCCTCCTGGTCTAGAAGTGATTCATAGGGTTAGTGCTGGAAGGGGACTCTGGAGGCGGCTTACAGATGGGGGAGCTCAGTGTCCGAGGCACAATTTGAACTCGGGTCTTCATGCTTGCCCTCCCCATGCTCTTTCTCTTGTACCTGGCTGCCTCCATAGGTGCCCTCATAGAGTGAAGCCCTCAGCATCTCAACTGGGGCCATAGGGGAAGCACATGGGGGAATTCTTTGTTCGCTGGGACTGAGAACTGGGCTCTTCCAAGGGTCGTGAGCCTCTGAGGCAAGGGCAGGACCTCGTCCATCCTAACAGTCGGGGGTCTCTCTTGGATTGCAGGATGGAGAATCTCTTTGTGAATCGCTTCATGCACATGTTCCAGTCTTCCTGGAGCGACTTCGCGGACTTTGAGAAGATCTTTGTCAAGATCAGTAACACCATTTCGGGTAGGCTCCCCATCTGAGTGGCTGGCACATCCCCCAGGGAGGAGGGTATGCACATACCAAGGGGACGGGGTAACTTTCTTACTTTGGTCTCTCCTAAAAATTGATGAAAGGGGCCAACTCCTGGATGCCAGCTGGACGCCTGCTCCGGAAATACCACCTGCTGGCAAATGGGAGGGGGAGGCAACAGCTCCTGATGCGGCAGGATTTCCTATTGCCTTGGAAGTTCCATTCAAGAACCATGTGCTATGAAAGACACTGCCTGATTCCCCTAGCCACTGGTGCCTTCCCTTATGTGTGTGGGACAGATGGATGGATAGACAGATAATGAAAAACAGACTTCGACAGAGATGGATATCTACCACACACATGAGTGTATCTGGATAGATATACACACATATACAAATATTCTGTGTTTCCAATCAAATATAAGAGCTCTAAGGGCTGGACAGGGATAAGGAAGGGACCTATGATATCCAGCAGTGAGGAAACTCCCCCTTCAATGGCAATGAGCACCTTTTCTGTGATTTATAGTCTCCAGGAATTGCCTAGAGTTTTGAGAGGTTGGATAAGGTCACACAAGCAATATGTGTCAGAGGCAAGTCTTGAAGCCAGGTCTGAAGATCAGGAACTTTGACATTTTTGAGTTTGAATCCCCAGCGCCCAGCCCAGTGCCTGGTGCATCAGAGATACTTAAGAAATGCAGTTAATTGATAAAGGCAGAAGCATGATCAAAAACATGGCTGTAGCTGCCTCTGTACCTTTTCCCTACCAAGGACTCTAGTTCATTGGAAGGTCAAGAATAAAGTTAGGTCACTCTTCTCTTTTTGTTAGGTTGGAACCCAAATGGGGCTCCTGGTGAGCTCTATAGCACAGATTGGACTGGAAGACTAGCAGCAGCCCAAGCCAAGAGATGGCCCCATAGTATGGCCTCAGTCCTGACCTAAACCCCTGAAACTGTACCCCAAGCCATCCCCAGAAGGCACAGACCTTTCTCTAGAGAGAAAGTCAAAGTTGACTCTTGCCAAGCTGCTCCTCGATTCCAGGGTCTCTGACTGAGCTGGAAGACGGCAGGGACTCAGGGAGGTGTTATTTCCCCCACAGAATACGTCATGAAGCACTGGCAGGAGGATTTCATGTTTGGCTACCAGTTCCTGAATGGATGCAACCCCGTGATGATCCGGAGATGCACCAAGATCCCAGAGAAGTTCCCAGTGACCACAGAGATGGTGGAGTGCAGCCTGGAACGGCAGCTGACCTTGGAGGAGGAGATCCAGGTAGCAGCAATCCGCCGCCCAATGAGGCCTTCCTTCCGTGCTTTCATTGGTAACAGAGCGTTAGCTCCTTGGGGGCCAGAACTGGCTCCTTTTTCTCACTGATGAAGAAACTGAGTACACAAGGTCAGGTGACTGTGTCAGAGTCCCAGAGATTGTGTCTGATGCTGGGAACCATCTCCAGATCTATGCTCTATCCCCTGCACCACCCAGCTGCCCCAGGACATAGTAGGCATTTCATAATTACTTATTGATTTATGACAAGAATCCCATGCTCAGGGGACTGGGAGTGATCGGGAGCTGCGATGTCATCAGTTTAGGACACAAAACTGCTTGTCACATAGGATTTCTCAAAGGCAGGTTTTGAATCCAGATCTTGATGATGTCAAAGTTTCCTCTCAGCTGTGATGTGCTCTAGAGTAGGAGTAGAGCAGTTCTTTATTTTGTGTGTTTTTTAAATGCATCAAACAAAACACCAAGAATTACAAAGGAAATCGAGGACTGGTGAGAATGAATGTTATGTTTTTCTCACCCAATTCCACAGACCCACTGAAATCTATCCAAGAATCCCTGTTCTACTGTACAATATGCTTTTCACAGGTTAAAACTGCGCTAAGATTTTTGGTACACCCTGTGCATAGTAAGATGTGATATGAGCATGTATTTATGTTACTATCACAACATCACATCAGATAGAAATAGCTCGGTGCCGGGAGAGCAGAGCGTGCCCCAGAGCCAGGAAGAGCTGAGCCAAGGTCTCACTCTTCTGACACATGCTGATTGTGTGACAAGCCCCAGCAAGAAAGTATCTGAGACAACCTGCATTAGTAAAGAGACTTGTTCCCTTAGGATAGCTCTTACCAGTGAAATGATAGTCACAGACTCAATTTCTCTTCCTATCCTATTGTCAACAATAGCTCTTTTCTTCCTTCTTCTCTCCTCCTTCTTCTCTCCTCCTTCTTCCTTCTTCCTTCTACTATTGATGCTGCTGCTACTATTACTACTGCTACTGCTACTCCAACTACTCCAACTACTCCTAGGTTCTCAGACCTAGAGTCTGAGACCAGATTTGAACTCAGGTCCTCCTGACTCCAGGGCTGGTGCTTTATCCATTTCACTTCACTCAGGAGCTCACATTTCAGTAGCACTCGGCAGCATCTCCCCAGTCCAACAGAAAGCACACAGTCCTGGCAGGCAGACAGGGAAGCTGAGGCTCTTGCCTTCAATCACCCACTCCCCATCGAGTGCTTTGCCCCCTCCTCTGCCCTGACAGGAGGATCTCAGAGCTCATCCAGTCCCAGACGTAGGGAGCCCATCTGGCTCAGCTCCTTTATGTTACAGACCAGGACTCCCTAAAGCCACATGGATGGGATTCGAACCCCCCCCCCCCCCGACTCCAGAGTCAGTGATCTGCAGCCAGGGATTATCCTGGTCCAACTTCTCACAGAGCCACTGGGTTCTGTTCTGGTCGTGAAACACTCATTGTTATTATCTACAATTTGAATGATGACATAAAAAGCACACACAAAAATTTGTTTTCTTAGCACTTTTTAAAGCCTAGAAAATGCTTACCCTCAACAATCCTGTAGGATAAGGTGGACAAGTACTAATATCTTCCCTTTATATAGATGAGGAAACAGAGGCTCTGGGAAGAGATGTGTCCAGGGTCTTTGTCTCAGGATCGATATGTAGTCCAGTGTGTGAATGTGCTTTTGTACTGTCGACGTTGGCTCCTGGCTCCTTCCCACTTTGGTATTAGATATCCTGTTCTTCCTGTTACTTCGTCCCAGGTGGGCTTTGATGGGCTGATGGCAACGACCTCAGCTTTTGGCATCCTATTCTTGAAGCACCCAGTACTATCAGGGGAGCCCGGGTGAACCTCACCCCAGCCCCTGTGCCCCCTTGGCTGCCCGGTGAGAAGTCCAGGTAGGCAGAAGGTGGCTGTTACATAGCTGGCATTATGCCAAACCGGGGCAACAAAGAGGAAGAAAGCCAACCAGACAAACAAGATCGACACCACAGGAAAAACGGGAAATCTCAACTGAGGGAAGGCGCAAGCTTTGAGGGTTTTGAGAAAGGCTTCCTCCAGAAGGGGGAATTTTAATGCGACTTAAAGGAAGTTTCTGAGGGGGCAGAGATGCAGAAAGGAAGTGGGGGCAGTCAGTGAGAATGCCCAGAGATGAAGGATCTTATTCAAGGAACAGCCAGAATCCAGCACTAATCACAGAAAATCAGGGGGAAGAAGGGGATGAGCAGTGAGAAGCTTACAAGGGGGTTAGGGGGAGAGGGGAGTATGAAGGACTTTGGGCAGTGACAGGTCCTCTGGTACTTATCGAGTTGGCAGGGAGGGGGAGGTGACTTGGTGAGACTTGAGCTTTAGGAAACAGACTTTCTGTCTAGTCCCAGGGCCAGTGGGCAAAAGTCAGAGCCTGGAAGATTTCTAACAACTAGAATTGCCCAACAATCACTGGCAGAAACCAGGCAGAGTTAGAGATTAGGTGATAGGCTTCTCTATCAGGAGAGAATTTCAGGAAGGAAGTTTAGGGTTACTCTGATGTAAGTGAAGGAAGTCTGAGAACTAATGAGTCATGTGTTAAAATAATGCTCTGAAGTTTACAAAATACTTTTTCTCATAATGGCTCTCTGAAGTAACCAGTGTACCTTGTAGTAATCCCATTTTACAGGTAAAGAAACAAACTCAGTGAGCTTAATGCTTATCCATAGAGAGCTAGGAAGTGTTAAATCTGGGATTTAAACCTCGGCCTCCTGGCTCTGAATCTTTTGCTCTTTTCACTTATATTCTGCAGCTGGGCCAAAAGACAAAAACAAAAAAGCTCCACTTGGGGCTCATGCACGTGTTGCAAAAACTTCCCAGACACCCACCAACACCCAGAGACCTTCGATAAAAGTGGCCATGGCTAATTGGCTGAGCCCTCCCTCAAGACCAAGCGACCCTGTAGGCAATGCCAATTGTCTCATCTCTCCAGAGATGCCAGCCTGGACAATGCTCAGAACTCAATACAGCCACCAGCTGTGGTCTGAACAGGGCTTTACTCTCCTGGTCTTGGATGCTGTTCCCCTCTTGGGGCAGCCTAGAACAGGGGTGCCCTTGCTTGTGCCATCTTCCACCTCTTGTAGCTTGATGCTGGACCAGGGGGTCGGGGTGGGACAGGGATGGTTGGGGGGGGGTTGGAGGGCGAATCAACACCTGAGCTCAGGGTTCCACTGCAACCCTCCCACCCTCTGTCAGACTGGGACTCTGAAATCACTCAGTGATTGACTACCCGGGGATGGGGTAGGGAGACATGTAAAAATTAGTCTGGCTCAGTCCCTCGCCATGGACCAAGATTTAATGTTGCTGGATTGTCCGTCAACTTTGAATTTCCTTGCAGGCTAAATGTGATCTGAAAACTGGCTTCTAATTGAGAAAATGCATTTGTCTCCCATAATCACAGAGGTAGAGATTATGAAAATTGTACATCCTGTTAGATACAGTCATTGAAGTGGTTAGTTTTACTAAACTACTTTTTTCCCCCTTTTCCTCTTTGTAACATAGGGTGGGTCAGTGGGTAGGGAATAGTCAGAAATTAAAGTGATGTGAAAACAAAAGTAGGTTTAAAACTTAAATACAGAAAAGAAAAAGTGGATTCTCTTCCTTTTGACAGCAAGGGAACATCTTCATAGTGGACTTTGAAATTCTGGATGGCATAGATGCCAACAAAACCGACCCATGCACACTGCAGTACCTGGCAGCCCCCATCTGTCTGCTGTACAAGAATTTGGAGAACAAGATCGTCCCCATTGCCATCCAGGTGAGTCAGCCCTAAGGTAGCACGGGGTTAGGCCTGTTAGCATGCTGATTGTGAGGGCAAGCTGGCTGCCCGCCACCTGCCCACGATTCACTAATGCCCTCCTCAGATGCCGTGTCCTGAGGGGATTGGGACTTTATAAACTGCAAAAACTTGGGATGTAGCCCTCAGTGGTGGTCTCTCACTTGAGAACATACTTTGTTAAGTTCCTGGGGGGGGGGTGCTCCTGAACAACTTGGTCACTGAGTAATGACATTTTTAGCAAGTATAAGTCTTGTTCCTGAGTTGAGGAGGGGTCTCCATAAGCCTGGTGCAGAGTGACTAAAGGCAGAATGAGAAAAATACTCTGGGGAAGTCGTACAAAGAACATGAGAAATGTGAAGGAGGAGGGTAACCTTCAGGTCAGAGGGATTTCTTCCCATTCTCATGGACTGGAGAAAGGGGAAGTGGAAACAAACATTTATTAAGCTCCTAAGTCTGGCCATGGAGAGCACTTGTCCAGAAGCAGGGCGCTCTGGAACCAGAGGCAGTGTGGGAGGTGTGACATGACTGGTCCAAGCTCCTTCAGCTTGTGGCAAACTGGACTAGAAGCCGGGTTTCTTGCCTCCCCGTCTAAAGCTCCGTCCGCTGCTCCAAATGCTCACCCCTATGCATAATAAAGCCTTAGAGGGGGACAGTCTGAGCCAGGAGAGGCATCTGGAACCAGCCACAGAATTTCCCTAAAGGATGAAATAAAGGCACATCCTAGCATTAGTAAGCAAATGTGCCACACTGAGTCAGGGAAAGAAGGAAGGCAGTGGAGTCCAGTGAAGAGCAGGTATTTCTTCAGTACTGAAATGAGGAGATTTTCCAGCCCCAAAGGAACAGGAAGCCAAAATTCAGGACATAACTTAACCAACTCCAGAAAATCACATGGTCTGGATCAGGGAGTTTTTAACCTTTTTTTTTTTTTTGTATCATTGACCCTCCTTTTGGTCTATGGACCCCTTCTCACAATGATGTTTTTAATACATAAAATAAAGTACATCATTACATAGGGAAACAATGATATTTTTATTTTAAAAAATTTAAAACAAATCGACTGACTCTCTTAAATCTCTCTATGGATTTCAGGTTAAGAACCCCTGATTTAGGATTTAACTGAATTTCTTTCTCTTGGTTCAGAATTGGGAATCTGTGACTCTTATTTAAAAGGGGGATTCTAGGATTGGCAAAGCAGTGAGGTATGGTAGGAGGGACAATAGGATGGGTAGGCGTAGGTTCTCCCTGGGCTGGGCCTGAATCTCGAGAACTGCTTTGAGGGGCTTTTCATCCTTCTTCATAGTCAGTGATTGGCACAAACCTCAGTTGTGAAGGTATTTGGTGCAAGCGATGGGACATTAGACTGCAACACAAGAGACCTGGGTCCTAGTCCTGATTTTAGTCCTGAGATGGGGAAAGAGTTTAATTGAGTCCCTGTCATAAAAGGGGCAGTGGAAAGAAATGAAGATATTTTCCTGTAGAATGGATGATTCTCCTACTCTCTAAAATTCAAGCTGTTCAAATGGAATGGGCAACATCAACAGGTACTGGCTTCCCTCCTGCCTGAAGGCCTTCATCCAGAGGCTGGATGACTCCCCATCAAGTATAGTGAAGATTCTGTTTGGGATAGAGCTGAACTCAAGGAAACCTGAGGTCTTTTTCAATTAGAGGAGGGAGAATGGCGATGTAATTCCATGAACTGTTTCCCTCTTTGGGCTGCAGCTTTTCCTTTTGTAAGATTACAGATGTGATTAAGCTTGGACCTTCTATGACTCTAAATCTTTCCAGATCACCAACAGGTGTGCCCTACAAGCCAGGCATCCTAACCTTTTATTTTTTCCCTTTTCATAACTTTTCAGATTAATCAAATTCCAGGAAATGAAAATCCCATTTTCCTCCCTTCTGATGCAAAGTATGACTGGCTTCTGGCCAAAATCTGGGTTCGCTCTTCTGACTTCCACGTCCACCAGACCATCACTCACCTTCTACGGACACATCTCATGTCTGAAGTGTTTGGCATTGCCATGTTCCGGCAGCTCCCAGCCGTACACCCCGTTTTTAAGGTATAACAAGTTGTCCACTTCCCTTCCAGAGAAATTCAGGTGAGAAGGGACCTTGAAGAGAGAAGGGGAGAAAGAGAGGGAAAAGAGAAGGTAAGGGAACAAGAGAAAAATGAAAGTAGACAAATTAAGCAGGCAAGATTGTGGTTGGCTAAGGAAGGACTTCTTGACTGATGAAATAATTTAACATTAGAGTGGGCTCCTTGAGCAGATGTGATGGGTGTGGTATTCCTACAGCCAGAGCTTTAAAAAAATTTTCAATTATAAGGCATTTATTTTCTCTACCTCCCCCCCACCAAAGAAAAACAAAATCTTTGTAACATATAGACAGTCAAGCAAGATAGATTTCTACATTGGTCACATCCAGAAGTATGTGATTCCTACGTCTTTAGTCCATCAAATCTCTTCCAAGAGGTTGGTAGCATTCTCTATCATTGGTTCTCTGGAATCATTTTTGGTTATTGACTGAATAGAATTCTTAAGTCTTTCAAATATGTCTTATTTCACAAAGTTGTCATTGTACAAATTGTTTTCCTGGCTCA
Source organism: Sminthopsis crassicaudata (assembly GCF_048593235.1). Lineage (NCBI taxonomy): Eukaryota > Metazoa > Chordata > Mammalia > Dasyuromorphia > Dasyuridae > Sminthopsis > Sminthopsis crassicaudata. The sequence continues at coordinate 625,590,861 of NC_133618.1, forward strand.
TCTCACTTCCTTTTGAATCAGCTCATACAAGCCTTCCCAAATTTCTTTGAAACCATCTCTTTCATCATTTCCTACAACATAGTAGTTTTCCATCATATCCCTTATGCCCTCTTTCTGGGCGCTCCCTCAGTTTCCGATTCTGTGCCAGCACAAAAAGAGTCTCTATAAATATTATTGTATCTATAGGTTCTTTTTCTCTTTCTGAAAAAAGTTGCCTAAAGGCAGGATTACCCTTATTTAATCTTTGTTCCATGAGATTCAGAAAAGAGGAATGTCCTGGGCTATGTGATTCATTCAAAATTAAACAAACATAGTTGAAGCTCCTGCTATTTCTAGACATCTTTCTAGGCTCTAAAAATTCATAGAAATCAGTCCAGTCCAGGCTTTTGAGCTGGTGCATCTAAAACAACAGGAGGACCCCAGGATGGGAGAACCAAAACCAAAGGAAAGCCAAGTTTTCTGGGTTTTGTTTGAATAATGGCATGTTTTTCTAGTTCACTAGTGATCAATGATGACTAAAAATTAAATTTTTACCTTTCTGATTATGCATTAGTATCACTCTATGTCATTTAAGAGCCCAAGGGAAGAATGTAATGCACTCAATTCAAAAGGCATGGAGTTTGGGGCAGATGTCACCTGGAACAGGTATCTCCCAATATTTACAGCCCCATAAGCTATAATAGGTTATCTTTTGTTCAGTGAAGTAGGTAATTAGTGTATTTGTGAAGAAAAATAAAGATTTAACTAACAGCTGCTGTAGGGCACCTATTAGGGCTCCAAAACTGCTGGGAGGCACCAGCATGAGAAGTGTGGGGTGATGGGGAAAGGGTCACTGCCTGTGCAGTGTCATTATGGGAGATCCTGGGTCTGATGTGCTTTATTATCCCCTCCACAGCTCCTGGTGGCTCACGTGCGCTTCACCATCGCCATCAACACAAAGGCCAGAGAACAGCTCATCTGTGAGTGTGGTCTCTTCGATAAGGTAAAATTCTCCTTTCTTTTCTTTTTCCACTTCCCCGTTGTCCAATCTCACTCACTAGAGCTGACTTAGGGATGTCATTCCATCTTCTGCGCTTCAATTTACTGAGGCTTCTCTGAACCCAATCTATAACACCAATGATGTTCAACAAGCAAAAGCAAAGGATTGTATCGAGTACTGAGACTTTTAAAAAAAAAAGGCAAAATAAAACTATTCCTGTCCTCAAGGAGTTCACATTCTATCAGGAGTTTATAACATGTACATACATACCTCATTTGAGGAAGAAAAGGACACAAAAAACTAGGGGGATCAGGGAAACTTTCCTGAGTTGAGACAAGGAAGACAAGGATGTTGAGAATAAGTGTACTCCCCCTGAGGCTGATGGAGGTAGAAGATAGCATTTTACTGAAATAGTTCAGGAAGAATGGGGATGAATTCCATTTTTACCATGTTGAATTTGAGATGCTGATGGGCCATTCAGGAAGAGATGTGAGCCCAGGATGCAGAGGAGACGTTAGGGACAGATAAATAGGTTTGGGAATCATCACATAGAAAAAAGAGTAATACAGGGCCTTGGTAGACATCCAATTATTTCTATAACAAAGGAAATTGAAAAAAATCAAAATATGGCTTTTCCCACCAAGATACAGCAGTGTCATGGAAGTCAGATGAGGAGACAATGTCCAGGAAGACAAAGATGTTGAGAGGAGTTTTGGAATTCAAGATCAAAGAATTTGTGGGATGAAGAGGAGAGTGAGACATATTGGAGGGGATGTGGAAAAATTGGAATGCTAATTCACTGTGGGTGGAAATGTGAACTGATCCAACCATTCTGGAGAACAATCTGGGATTATACCCAAGGAATTACTGAACTGTTTCCCAAGCTGATTGGGGGGGGGAGGAATTTATGGTTCTAAAATATTTCTAGCAGCCCTCTTTGTAGTGACAAGAACTGGAAATAAAGGGGATGTCCATCAGCTGGAGAATAGCTGAGCAAGTTGTGGTTTATAATTGCGGTGGAATGCTACTGTGCTATAAGAAATGATGAGCTGGTTGATTTTAGAAAAAGGTGGAAAGATTTGCATGAAATAATGAAGAATTAAATGAGCTGAACCAAGAGAATACCATAAATAGTAAAGCAATATTGTATCAAGAACAACTTTGAATGACTACTATAAATACATACTCAAATCAACTGCAAAGGGCCTATGAAGAAAGATGCTATTGATATGCAGAGAAAGAAAGTATATATAGTATGATTTTACATATACATACATATTTGCGTCTAATGGTAGTCATCTGTGGGGTAAGGTAAGAGAAAAAAGTTAAAAGTGCCTAGAAGAGAAGAAAAGAAAAGTTAGAAAGAAGCACTGAAAACCAGGGTAGCTTTGAAACAATGTATACTATTTATTACATAGTTTTTTTAAATAATAAACAGGGTGAAATTCATGATATATTAAATCATCTTTTTGTGTTGTGTACATGGAAATGTTCTTTTTTTTGTTTTTAAGTTCAAAATGATTAAATTTTTTAAGTTTGTAAGAGGATAAAAAGATCTAGGATAGAATCACCCTTTTGTGCAGCAGAAGCAGAGTGGAAGTGCAGGTCATGACAGTTAAGGAACTTCACGAATTGTTCCAATGGACATCCCTGTGGGTGGGCCAAGGGCAGGGCAGGAGGAAAAGACTGCGATCCAGGTTTCTGACCTCCTTAAGAAGGGAGGAAGAGCGATCCAGAAGCCAACAACTGGCAACCACAAAGATGTCGACGGGATAACAAGGGATGGAGTCACTTCAGCTCAGTTCAAAGAGTATGTATTAGATCATGACGAAGAAATGCCTGTTGATTTCCAGGCACTGGGTGAGTCACTAGGGATGTAAAAGCAAAAATTAAATTGTCTGCTTCCAAAAAACTTAAATCATCCTGGGGGGAAGGAAATACACCCAGATGAGTAAATACCAAACATGTAATTTAGGGGTGAGATGAGGGGGGAGGCCCACCAAGGAGAGTGCACTTGCCAGCCCTGGACCTCAGCCATGGTTCTTCCTTGTAGCTCACTGAGGATGCTGAGGGAGGGCAGCTGCAGGGAATATGAGGCAGCCAGCGCCCCCTCCTGGCAGGCTTTATCAGGGGAGGTAAAAGAGGAACAATCCGCCCTAGAGACGGGTGAGAAGGAATGAGAACGATGCTAGATGTCCATGCAGATGGCAAGGGAGGAAGAGATCTAGATGAAGGGATACTTTGTCAGCATTGTGCCCAGGAGACCCAATGGAATGGAGGGGGAGCAAAAGAAGAAGGGATTTAGGGAGAAATAGGGCAGAGCTGGATAGGAATGACTGGAGAGAGAAGGGAACAAAGGGTTTCTGTAGATGCTGATCAAATTGCAAGGACTAATAAGGAGATCATAAGGTTTGCCAGCTCCGGGACAAAGGAAGCGCCCTTTCCTGAGCTCAGGATTTTTTCTGACTTCCCCTGCAGCTGCTAGTGTCACCTACAATTATTTTGTATTCACTTAGGGCATGTTTATTTACATGTGTATATGTTTGGCAAAATGTAACTCTTTGAGGGCAGGAATTCTCCTTTTTGGCTTTGTATGACAGTTTCTTACATAGAACCTGGCCAAAGGTAGACATCTAGTGTATCGTTATTGAATAAAGATTGATTAAAAATGAAGACAAAAGGGTTCATGGAAGTGGTAATAAGTAAAGTCACATGGTGACGGAAATCACTAGTTCTGGGCAGTTCGTGACAGAAACAGACATTTCCTTCCTGACCCTTTCTATCCCCACCTTCTAAGGAAACAGTGCCATGCATAGTGGGTCCATGTCAGGCTGGTATGTCAGGCTGGGCATGGGCTCTGGGGGGGACGGGGAGCTTGGAGGGTGGATTTGTTGACAGCTCCCACCCTCCTCGGTCCTAGTTATGCTGGGCTGAGTAAGAGCTGAGAGGTAGCCAATGACCAGTTGGGAAATTATTATAATAAAACATAAGTAACAAGGGCTTAACTGAAGTGGGTAGAGATAAGAATAGAAAAAGGAGGATGGAGGGTATGGTGGGAGATTTATGATTGCTTGGTTATGGGGACCTGAGAGAATAAGAAAGGAATCAAAAATGTCTCTAGCTTGGATGATTTCTGCGGAATGGGGAAGCCTAGATGTGTAAGGTCCTCAAGAGGGAGATGTCCGAGCCTACTTTGCATTCTCTCTCCGACTATCTCATGGGGGGACTCAGTCAGTTTTGAAATCAGTCTTGATTTTTTCCCTTGTTTATTCTGGAACAGGGAAGCCAGGGATGTCTTCCAAGCGTTTCTTTCACTAGTCAGCATCTTTTAAATTTTATTTAAAGTTTTGAGTTCTACATTCTGCCCTTCCTCTTCCTCCCTTCCCTCTACCCTCTCTGAGATGAGAAGCAATCATATAAAGATTATATACGTGCAATTATGTAAAACTTTCAATATTAGTCATTTTGTACAAGAAGACTCGAATACCAGAAAAAATGAAAGAAAGAAAGGGAAGATAGGATGTTTCAGTCTGTATTCAATCAATGTCACATTTTTCTCTGGAGGCAGATAGTATGCTTCATTGTTGGTCTTTTGGTATTGCTTTGGATCATTGTATCACTGAGAATAACTAAGTAATTTACAATTCTTCATCGAATAATATTCCTGTTACTACAAACAATGTTCTGGTTCTGTTCAATTCATTATGGATCAGTTCTTTCCAGGTTTTTCTGAAATCTGCTTCATTTCTTATAGCACAATAATATTCCATTACAATCATATACCATGGCTTGTTTAGCCATTCCCAATTGGTGAGCATTCCTTTGATTTCCAATTCTTAGCCATCATAAAAAGAGCTGCCAGAAATAATTTTGTTTAAATAGATCCCTTTCCTTTTTTAATATCTCTAAGATATAGACCTAGTATTGGTATTGTTAGATCAAAGGCTATGCACAGTTTTATAGTCCTATGGGCATAGTTCCAAATTGCTCTCCAGAATAGTTGGACCAGTTTACAACTTCATCAATAGTGCATTAGCATCCCAATTTTCCCACGTCTCCTCCAAAATCCAACACTTTCCTTTTTTGTCACACTTCTGATAGGTGTGAAGTGGTACTTTAGAATTATTTTAATTTGCATTTCTTTGATTAATAATGATTTAGAGCATTTTTCCATATGTTAATAGTTTTGATTTCTTCATCTGAAATTCTATTCATACCATTTGGCCATTTATCAATCAGGGAATGACTGGGACTTTTATAAATTTGACTCAGTTCTCTATATATTTGAGAAATTAGGTCTTCATCAAAGATACTTGTTGCAAAAAATTTCCCCCAGTTTTCTGTTTTCCTTATAATTTTGGCCGCATAGGTTTTGTGTAAAAACTTTTAAATTTTATATAAATTTTCCCCTCATCCATAAATCTGACAGATAAACTATTCGATGTTAATTTGCTTATGGTAAAGCATGTACCCATTTTTTTTTACCTTATCTTGGTATGTGAGATGTTGGTCTATTCCTAGTTTCTGCCTAATTATCAGCCTTCCCTGCAGTTTTTGTTAAATAGTAAGGTTTCATTCCAAAAGTTTGGATCTTGGGGTTTATCATACTAGATTACTATGATCGTTTACTATAATGTAATTTGTACCTAATCTATTCATCTATTGCACTGATCCACCACTTGGCCAGTACCAGCTTGTTTTGATAATTACTGTTTCATAATACAGTTTGAGATCTGGCACTACTAGAATATCTTTTTTTTTTTTTTTTAACATTTTTTGCATTGTTTCCCTTGATATCCTTGAGATTTTGTTATTCCAGATACATTTATTATCATTTTTTCTAGCTCTACAAAATCCTTTTGATGGTTTTATTGGTATGGTACCGAATAGATTAATTTAGATAGAAATGTCATTTTTATCACATTAGTTCAGCCTACCTATGAGCAATTAATATTTTTCAAATTGTTTAGATCTGACTTTATTTGTGTGAAAAGTATTTTGTAGTTGGGTTCATATAGTTCCTGGCTTTATCTTGGCATGTAGCTATCCAAATATTTTATATTGTCTAAAATTATTTTAAATGGAATTTCTCTATCTCTTACTGTTGGACTTTGTTGGTAATATACAGAAATGCTCATGATTTATGTATCCGGCAACTTTGCTAGCATCATAAATAATTTCAAGTTGTCTTTTAGTTGATTCTCTAGGATTTCCTAAGCATGACATCATATCATCTGCAAGGAGTCACAGTTTTATTTCTTCATTGCTTATTCTATTAATTCCTTTTTCTTATTGCCATAGCTAACATTTCTAGTACAGTATTAAATATAGAGATGATTATGGCTTTACTTCATCACTGGTTTTATTAGGAAGGTTTCTGGCTTATTGCCATTACTGACAATGCTTGGTGATGGTTTTAGACAAATATTACTTCTCATTTTAAGGTGAACCCCTTTTATTCCTAACACTATTCAGCATCTTCAGTGGTAGATAAGAACAGGATGCTCAGACAAGACAGGAAAGCACTTTTGTGTACCAACCCTCTTGTGTTCCACCCAAAGAAGCTGGGTTCAGATTCTGACTCTCCATTTACTACCTGTGATGTTGGACGAGTCACATACTCTCTAGTTCTCGGTTCCTCATCTCTTAGGTAGATGACCTCTAAGATGCTTCTAGCTCTAAATGTATGATCCTATGATAGGATAAGTCTTATGACAGTGTAGAATAATGAAGTCCAAGACCCGAATTCAGGTCCCACCTCAGACACTTAACAGCAATGTGACCCTGGAGCTCCAGTGGCCTTGCTAGGACCAAAGCCTTGATGGGAAGTGCTTTGCAAGCCCCTGGGCCCTCCCCAAATGGGGGTGATGAGTATCTTTCCTGTTCCAGGCCAACGCCACTGGGGGTGGAGGCCACGTGCAGATGGTGCAGCGAGCCATGAAGGAGCTGACCTACCAGTCCCTCCTATTCCCCGAGTCCATCAAGGCCAAAGGCATGGACAGCAAAGAAGACATTCCCTATTACTTCTATCGCGACGACGGCCTCAAGGTCTGGGAAGCCATTCAGAGGTGAGAAGCCTGGTCTTGTGGGGCTGTAAAGAATGGGGAGGAGATTCTTTCCAGCCCTGGGGGAGGAAGGAGGACAGACACTGATGGAGGTCAGAGATGAACGCCAGGATGGACCTTGCAGGTCTTCTGGTTAAGTCCCCTCATTTCATAGCTGGGAACACTGGGAGTTAAGTGGGGAGGGAAGGCCCTTGGCAAGGTGCTCCCACCCCTCCCTCATTGCTGACTGAGGGGCAGCGGAGCCATGTGCACCAGAAAAAGAGTGAGGTGCAAATGCCGGGGGTCTGTCCCAGTCTGACATTATAGGGATAACTGAGTGTGATGCTCTCAGGACATGAAGGTTTCTCCTTCCTCCTCAGTTTCACAATGGACATAGTGGAGCTCTACTATGAGAGCGACCAGGTGGTGATGGAGGACACGGAGCTCCAGGACTTTGTGAATGACGTTTATGTCTATGGGATGAGGGGCAAGAAGACTTCAGGTAGGAGGGCTCAGCCTTCTCACAGTCTTCCCATCCCTGTGTTCATCCCTCTCTAGTCCTTCCCTTTCCTGCTTTCTCGCTTCCACGGATCTCTCCCTCCCCACCTTCCCTAGCCTCTTCCAGCTCACAGAAGCGGCTTCTTCCTCCATCCCTTACTCACCATCTCCAAGGTAGCAGTATCCACGTTCCTGACAGGTGAGATCAAAGCTTTGTACCCTATACACTTGTCCCCAGGAGGCTTTTTAGAAGAACGTTGTGTTCCCACTATCAAACACTTGTATGTCATATGTATCTCTGATGATGAGGACTGATCTGTACTACTGGGTAGACATCAGCAAAATGAACACCCTAGCTGAAGGCCTTTCCCCTCCTCCCATAGCCTGGTCCCCTTGAGCTAGCTCAGGCTGGGGGACAGTGCTCCAGACCAGAGTAGTTCTGGCTGAAATAATTTCAAAAACTCAGTCCTAATCTCATTCCAGACGTCCCTGGATGTCAGCTTCATCCAGGGAAGAATATAAGAGCCCAAAACTGTTTAAGACTTTTTTGTGTCCCTCTCAGCACCTGAACACTAAATATGACCTAAGGACTCTGGCTAGCTCAGAAATAAATTTCAGGCAAGGCCAGACCTTCCTTTTGGTCTAAATTCATGTCCTCAGAGTAATAGGGGAAGTTCCAGAATGGACTCAACACCTAAGACTATTTGGTGTTTACCTGGCAGAATGAATAGCAAGATCTGAGTTATCTGGTATATTCCAGGAGTTCATATATATTTAGCCATTAGGTGAGTATATATATAAAAAAAAGCTTGAACTTATTCTTCAGCTTGACCATCTCCTCTGGGCACTACAAATCCAAGGGCACTAAGTCATATAAGTTAAGAGTCATCAGGTCCTTGAGCCCTCCCTTCCTGAGGGGGGTCCCAGACTATACTGGGGGAGAGGGGAGAAAAAAGTTCTGTGGCTCAGACCAGATGTTAGGTATGCTCAGGCCTTCACCTATTTTTAGTTATACACATCGGTGTAATTCACTGTTTCCTTACACAGCTCAGACAGCTTTTCAAGTGCTGAGGCATCTCTTTCTTATCTTAAACTGAAATTCACTTCCCCAGGATTTCCCAGCGGGTTCAGGGGGCAGCCTCTGCCCATTCCCCTCTTTGCCTTTTGGGAAATAAAGATTTTGCCCTTCATCTTCAGTGGGGCACGGAATTGCTCCAGTCTTAGGTCTTGGTTCCTTTCATCAATGGGCTTGGGAAAATGGTGTGGAGCTTAATGCCCACCAGCGTGCTTTATCTTCTCTCTGCAGGATTCCCTAAGTCCATCAAGAGCAGGGAAAAGCTGGTGGAGTATCTGACAGTGGTGATCTTCACTGCTTCTGCTCAGCACGCTGCGGTGAATTTTGGCCAGGTACAGAACACGCACTTATCAGGCATCTAGAGCAGGAAGGGCTGTTTACTAGAGGCCACAGTGGCTCATGTAGCAAAGGATGGAGCATGGAGAAGAAATCCACTGGGGCAGGGGGCATGTTGGCAGGTGGGAAACTCAATAAGCGCAGAGCACTCATCCCCCACTCACCCCTGCAGTTTGTGCTCTAGGGGGATTGTGTCCATGGGCTCAGGAGTCTCTACCTTCAAGCCATGTAAGGAGGAGAAGGCGCACATATGCTGAATAACTTGAAAACAAACTATGTAACCCCAAAGGCAAAATTTCGTATCACTGCAGGGAAATTTTCACACCAGGAAGTCCCAGATCTCCTAAGTATCCCAGAGTGTGTGAACCGGGCATGGAGTTATCAGGGAAGGCTTTTGGGGCAAACTGGATATTAAGATGCATTTTAAGAAAACATTAACAACTTTAAGGAGGCCAAAGAGAAGATGAAAGGGGAAAAACATCAGCAAAAATGGAAAAGTAGAAATAAGGGTTCCTGTCACCATCAGGGGCTGTTAGACTATGGGATCATCAGAGGAAAGCTGTGTCTGCTGCCTCTGGTCTCCACAAAGGTATGACCAATGCCCCTGCCCTGTGAGGATGCTTGGGATGGTCCACACGGTCAGAAAGACTTCAGGCCCCAAGTGCCATCCCTAAATCTGTCCTTTGACTCATCTCCAGAGTGGGGTGTGTTGGAACAAAGAAGTCCTGGCAGCAGGGTAGGAAAACCCAGGGGATTCGTGTTCTCATGTTCATGTGTTCATGGTAGAAAGTCTTGTGTGTCAAAGAATGCTGCAGGTTTGGGTTATAAATAATCCCAAAGGTTATCCATGAATAAGCATTTATTAAACACCCACTATGCGCTTAGCCTTGCTATGCTGCTTTCCAGCCATCCTTGTCTTCTGCAAGTGAATTTCTGGCCTCAGATACGCAGGCCCTGGGCTCCTGGTGGGGCAGGAACCTCCGTGCATATGATAAGCAGACTTGACCCCCCTCTACTTTAGCTCTAGACACTAGCATTCCTGGAAAGGATAAGCCAATCAGGAGCCCCGTTCACCAGCTCTAGACATCTCCAGGCTAAAATACCCTTTCCTAGACATCTCTCCTGGGTTGTCTTCCCCTACTTGAACTCTTAAGGGCAGAGATTGTCTTGCTTTTGTATTTGCATCCCCAAGATAGTCTGCCACAGAGTAAACCCTTATTCACCAGGTCCACTTGCTACATGAAGAATGGGTTAGTGAAGTTTCATGGGGGCTTTTCTGCCATAATTGGCCAAGCAGACTTGTGGGGGGGTGTTAGGATTATAAGGTGAGAACTCAGGTGTCTGGACAGTGACAAGGTGAGAACTCAGGTTGACTTGACAGTTCTCTGGCTCAGATCTTTGGTTTTGGGCCTTTAAAGGGAGTTTACACCTTAGGAATTCTAAGAAGAGCAAGTTCATTGGTGGAAGTATTTCCCCATCCCCCATTGAGTTCTCACCTTATAATCCTAACATCTCCCCCTTTCTTTTGATTTAGAACATAGGGTGGTCATGACCTTGAAACATAAATCCATCAATATGGGAGGCATTACACATAATTACATCGATTACATAAACACATAGTAACATAGTAACATAATACATGCTAGAAGTATGTAACAAATAACATAATTAAATAATCATAAATTGAGAATTTATAAATGTCCATAAGTCCATTGTCCATTAGTCTCATCTTGTGTTAGGAAGTCCAATGATTCCTGCTGGTTTTAAAGTTCTTTAATAGTCTTCTTATTAGCCATGCTTTTTCAGTGTCAGATGTTTCTTAGATCTTCTCCTTTGTTTTGAGGTCTTTCTCTTTTTCTGTCTCTCTCCAGGTGCTTGTTGCCACCCATCTATTTCCTTCTTCATCTGTTTTCTTCTGTCTGTTAAAATATAAGCAAACCCTCTCTCCCAGGCAGTTAACCTATCTAATTACCTTCTATTTACCACTTTCTAAATCTCTTATCATCTGGCAACCACATTGAAGCTGTTTGCACTGGACACAGCCCTGTTGGTTTAAAAGGCCTGTATTCTCCCCAAGTGTAATCCATTTTTACAATCTGATTGCCTTTTGGCTGACTTATCAAGTAATCCCTTTCTTCCATGTGATTGCTTTTCTGCTGGTTGATCAAATCAGAGTCCTGACCTTCTAAAGGCTTTTTGGGTGTAACCTCAGTTGCAATCATGCCCCACCTATCCTTTGATTGATATCTTGGATCTGGGCCCCACTTCTCCTTTCCCTGGGTCAATCTGCATTCTGAGGCCCAGTGAAAGCCTTTGTGACATTTTGGACATGGAGTTTTAGGTCTTCTTTCACCCTGTCTTCTCAATCTATCTCCATATCTATATTGAGCTCTTAGATTCCAATTTTTCCACATTGGAAACATTGACGAGTTTCTCTGGAAGTCCTTTCCCAGGAGGGACTCTGTCTTTCCATATTCACCATAGTCTGGGTGTAAAAAGCATTTGTTCCCACTGTAGCACAGCATCTTATGATCTCCTCTAAAGGAGCATCTTTGTCTAATCCCCATATAATTCTTTTGCAAATCTCATTGGCATTTTCCTTAGCCAGATGTCTGGTCATTATTTTTGTAGCTGCATTTTCTCCAATAGTTCTTTTGACAGCAATTTGTAGATGTCCCACAAAATCCGCAAAAGGTTCATTGGGACCTTGCTCTATTTTAGTGAAAGCCTCTTCCCGATCTTTCTGTCCAGGGAGGACACCCCAAGCTTTTATTGCAGTCTTAGCAATTTGCTCATACACTGTCATGGTATATTTAACCTGTTCTGAATTCTCTCCATAGTGACCTTCACCAGTTAATTGCTCAAAAGTGAATTGTGTGTTAACTCCTATTTCCAAATTGCATCTGACTTGGATTTTACATAATTCATGAAACTCCTAGTCAAGGGGCATAGTTTTATTATAATTGTAACGCCATTACAAGTGGGCTAAGTTCCAAAAGAAAATAGCAGAATGCTAAGAGAGAGAACACCTTTATCCAGCTTTCTATCTTTGACATGCTAATTCTATGGCCCAGAGGTAGGGTCAGGGAAAAGGAGTGGTCTCCAGATTATGGATCTCACTGACTGGATTATCAATTAGCAATGAATCAAGGAGTGGTCTATTCAGAATCAGAATGTTGTCCCTAGATTAGGAGTGTGGGAAGTCCTTGAGGCAGACTTCAAAACCAGAAGATTGAGAATTACTGACTTACTGTTAGAACAGAAGCTCCTCCTAAAATCAGGGAGCCTCAAAATCATTGCTATATTACATCAAGAGGGTTTCTGCCCAGTACTGTGACTCCCTTGACTCCATGCTTATTAAGTGTCATCCAACCTCTAAGTATAGATATCTATTAAGTTTGCTACTTCCTGCAGCTTTTGTTTGCTGAGAAATTTCTTCCTTATCTTGAGCTGAAATTCACTTCCTAAGGACTTCTCACTGATCCCAGTTCTATTTCCTTTTCCCGATGAGAATCCTTCCAATATTTGCTTAAAGTCATCATTTTACCAGGAGGTAAAAGGCTCTGGGTTTTACTTTTGGCTCTGCTGCTAATTATTTGTATGACTTTGGGCAAATCCCTTCATTTCCTTGCCCTGCAATTTCCTCATCTGATATTTTCCCAGCCCATTACCACCCAATGAATCCTTCCTTGTAATCAAACCAGTTAATCATAATCAAGAGCCAGCAGAGACAATTCTGACAGTTACACAACCAGAGCATCCCAAACCTGCCAAGAAAAAGCAAATGAATTACATCCTCCATTCTTCGGATAATGTTTACAGTTAATCAAAGTTGTTTTTATTTAGTTACCTATTGTTATTCTGCTTTTTTCACCCCATGTCATTTCATAGAAGTCTTCCATATTTCTCTGAATTTCTCATATTTGTAGTTTCAAATTGTTAAATAATATTCTATTAAATTCATGTGCCACAATTTATTCAGCCAAACTAGTTGACAGACAGCCACTGTGATTCCTTACAGTCCTTGTGCTTCTTAGGGTATCTCCCTCATCAGGTGTTGCTGGGTCAAAGAGAATTTTCTTTTTTTTTCCTGAAGCAATTGGGGTTAAGTGACTTGACCAGGGTCACACAGCCAGGAAGTGTTAAGGTCTGAGGCCAGATTTGAACTCAGGATCTCCTGACTTCAGGGCTGGTGCTCTATCCACTGCACCACCTAGCTGTCCCTCAATCCTCAAAAAGAATTTTCAAAGAATTCACTCACTTGTTTCCCAGAAGGAAGGATGCACCAATTCAGCCAGTTGGGCAATCACCATATAATAAGCAGTTGCTGTGTCACAACCCCACTGCAGGGTACATCCATCTGTCTTCCTCCACTAAATTGGCAATGATAAAAGGAGCTGTGGGAAGACATTTCCCATTCTAAGTGCTGAGAAACCATCCTAAGACACATTTTAAGAATACTGCCAGGAATTTGTCAAGTTTATTAAAGTAGCTTAGGACATAGATTTCATCATCTTTTCCTTTTGCTTAAAAAGTGCTTATTCATTTTTCATTCATTCATTCATTCATTCATTCATTCATTCATTCATTCACTGTCTTTCTTGAAGGCTGGGACATTTGCAATCTCTAGCCCGCAGACTTCTCTTCTATGCCCTCATTTATCTGCTGTCTCTCCATATTGTCTCTCAGAAGAGCCGAAATCCGGGGCTGCCCTTGTCTCCAGCATCCCTTGACCTGCTCCTGTTCTGTAGAATTATTTTCAGAGATCAACAATACCAACTCAGCAGTCACATTGAGCAGGGCTTTCAGTATCCTGGGATGCTACTCATTACAGCCTGCTGCCCACTAGACGTTCTCCTCAGTTATCTTGGGAGCCAGTTCTCTATTAGCCATTTTTGATGTGGCCTTGCCATTCTGATAATTGATTTCCTCAGTAGGGAAAAAATACACAAAATAGAATTCTGCCTTTTGAGTCATCTGCTATTCATTCACTGGAACAGCATCTCCCTGGGACCAGTGGTCCTGCTTCCAACACCGTTCCCAAAGCCCACATCCAAGGGAGCTATCCCTGCGGAGAAGGGGCCAGCCCTCTTACCCCCTGCCAGCCCACTGCCACCTCCTGGGCAGGTGAGGTGGCAGGGAGGGAAAGACAGAGGCAAGTCTCATTGTCACCATTACCTCAACCATCACCTCCCTCTGACTCCAAAGGAGACATCCCTGGGAACTCTCCTCTGAGATCGCCATGGTCTTCCCCAACCGATTTCCTACCCAAACCCTTAACTGAGTGACTTGCTTGCACAGAGTAACAGAAACCTATTAGCTTGAATTAGGTGGGAATTACTCAAATGAGGGTGGGACAAAAACCCATGAGTGACAAACTCTGAGAGCTCTCATGTCCATCTGTCCCCTGGCAAATAGTATGACTGGTGCTCCTGGATCCCGAATGCGCCACCAACCATGCGGGCGCCTCCCCCCACAGAAAAGGGTGTGGTCACCATTGAGCAGATCGTGGAAACTCTGCCAGACCGAGGGCGCTCCTGCTGGCATCTGGGTGCCGTCTGGGCACTGAGCCAGTTCCAGGAAAATGAGGTAAGTGCGGGGTTGCTGCTCTTCTTGAAATATTTGGGGAGAGGCAGCACAGGCAGAGCGGCTTCAGGGCGGGCTCCTGACACACACTGGCCGTGGGACTCCGGGTACCGGCGGTATCAAACCCAACCGGAAGGGGGGCCATCGTCTGTAAGCATCTCTGTAGGCATACTGACTTGGAAAACCACACTTTAACACCATCCGTGTCCGACTGTGTTTTCCACAGTTTGTCAAACAACACTTCCCAATCACATTTTAACCAGGCCCAGGCCGTTCTGGGGAGGAGCAGCCCTAGTATTTGATGCCTCTGCTTTAAGCAGCACCCCCAGCTGATGTCCTGGAGGTGGGGCCTCCCCACTGGAAGCAGATCATCAGTTTGGACATTAACATTTACAAAGGACTTTACAAATATTGCTTTATTGATCTTCCTACCTGAAAGGTGCTATTATAAGCCTAATTTTACTAATGAGTAAACTGAGGCTGACAGACTTAGATGACTCACTCAGGAAGTATCAGAGGCAGTAGGTTTCACACTCAGGTCTTCCTGCCTTCAGACTCGGCTCTCAGTTATTTCAGCAACGCTGTGATCCCATTTGGGATTTTGGCAAAGATACTGGAGTAGTTTGACAATCCCTTCTCCAGCTCATTTTACAGAGGAGGAAACTGAGGCACACAGGATTAGTTAGTGACTTGCCCAGGGCCACACACTAATAAGTATCTGAGACCAAGATTTAAACCCATGAAGATGACTCTTCCTGACTCCAGGTTAGACTCTAACCACTGCTTCACCTAGCTGCCCCTTCATTTTGAGCTTCAAAACCCTTAATGTCCATTAGCTCATTAGTCCTGTCAGCCATCTATCTTGTGCAATAACATCCTTTTCACTGCTGATTTTCTATGTGAGGAAGCTGAGATGACCCAAAAGAGGAATGAGCTTCTTCGGGAGATAGTGAGTTCCCCATCACCAGAAGGTAGTTAGTGACCATTTGGGGGAATGCCTTGCAATGGAGATTCCTTTTCAGGAATTGGTTCAATTTGATGCCCACTTAAGTCCCTTCTGATTATGTGATCTTATGGGGGAGGGGTAGTTCAATGACACCCTACATAGGGGCCAAACTAGGGTTCTAGATTCACTTGTCTTTCCACGTAACAAAACATTTTACTACTATGGGAATGTAAACTCAAGGGCGTGGGATTCATAACATCATTGACTTGGAGCTTTATGGTCCCGCCATTTTTCTCGTTTTGAGGTGATGAAGCCCAGATGACTGGGATGCCGGGATCCCAAGGCATGGTTTCCTTATTTATTTTGTGTCCCCAGGGGTGAGACCGTGCCAGACACCCAGTAGGCCCTAAATGAATGTTTGCACTATTGCCTTGTTGTCTCCATGGAGTGCTTGACCTGGAGAGGGAGCAGCATCCACTCCACCAGAAGCAGTGGATGGGCTTCCATGTGGGCAGGACAGTGGCAAGGCTTAACCTGTGTGTGTCTGTCTGGGTCCATCAGCTGTTCCTGGGCACGTATCCCGAGGAGCATTTCATCGAGAAGCCAGTCAAGGAGGCCATGGTCAAGTTCCGTAAGAACCTTGACGTCATTGTCAGCGGGATCGCCGAGCGGAACAAGAATAAGAAGCTGCCTTATTACTACCTGTCACCCGATCGGATCCCCAACAGTGTGGCCATATGAGCCGGCCCCAGCTCAGCTCTGAGGTCAGGAGGAATGTTCTTTCCCTGCCTCAGAGGGAAGGCCTTCACCCCTTTGGGGATCCTAGGAGGCTTCTGTGGTGTGTGTCTACACCTACACCATCCTTCTTTTAGCAAGAACCTCTCCAGACTCGATACTAGGCTATGTAGCTTATGTTGTCACACTTGGGATGTCAAGCCACAGGATGTATGATAATAGTCGCCATGCTGACGAGGGCCTTCTCTACAGAGGCCTTTGTGCCCCAGCAAAGTGTAGAAATTGCTACCCTACCTCTCAATTACCTCCATTGCCACTGTCCACCAGGGAATTTGTACCTTCCGTCATACCTGAGATCCAAATGATCACAAAATCAATTCTAGCTCGTCCTGGAGAATGGGATTTTCAGGAATGAAGACATGTGCCTTTATAAAAATAGTATCAGAAAGTCCCTCTCGCCTCATCCTGGGTGTCACTCATTGGATTGCTGCCTTTTCCCTCAGTCCTGGCTTTGTTTCCCAGGCTTCTGGTAACTGAGCCCTTTTGAATGATGTCCAGGATCAGTTGGCAGGAACCTACGGTGAGTCATATCATGAAGGGGTTCAGCCATTTACCCAAGATGGCAAGTTTAATTCAACCACCCAACAACCCTCTAGATTTGTTTAGAAAGCCTGGCTGTGTGGCCTTCCCGCTCCTCCCCCCTCCTGCATTATCCTTGGGGACCCCGCAGGAATGGAAACAATAGCTTTGAGAATGAGGAACAGGAGCAGAGAGCACTCTGGGCAGGTGGAATTTTTTAGAATGCAGAGTGATTCCTTACGATTTTCTCCTTTCTTTTTCTTGTAATAAATAAAATTAAAAGATTTCACATTTCTGTTACTCTTGTTGCCATGATTACTTTGAAGGGAGCAGGGGGAGACATTCCCTGTGCTCTCATTACCAGGTAGGCCAGACCTGGGAGGCGGGGCTAGAGCTGAGAGCTGGCCAGGAAAGCACAATAACATTTCCTCTCCCCCTCTACCACACCAGCGGTAATAATAACTAGCTAGCCACAAATAGAGCTTTAAGATTTGCAAACATTACAAACATTAATTCATTTTGTCTTCAAAACAACCTGGGGAGCTAAGTGCTCTTTTTATTCTCTGTGAGTTTAAGTGACTTGGCTCAGGGTCATGGGAAGTGTCGGATGGGATTTGAATTCAAGTCTCTGACTCAGGCCAGTCAGTACTCTGTCCCCTTCTACTCTTCATGAATACTCATCTTGGAGGTCACCTCTTTGGCACGTCCCTTCGGACCTGCACATCACTGAAGCAAGAGGCGAACAGAGGCTGATGGGACGTCTCTGGACCTGAAGGGACTGTCTCTACTTCCCCTTTATCTCTCCATTTAATCATTCACTTTCTCAATTCACAAGTACAAATATGGATAGTAAAAAAAAAAAAAAAAAAAAAACAACACAATCCTATGTTGAAATTGCACAAACACATGAGTCTCATTCTGGGTATTTAGTCCATTTCTTCTTTGCCAAGAGGCGAGCAGTAGTCATGGCCGGTCACTGCTTGGAGTTCTTAAGTCTGTCCAAGTTGCTGTCCTGAGAACTTCTTAAGCTGTTTCCTCCAAAAAGCTTCACAGGGTGGGTGATTTGGTCACAGAGCTTGTTTCTTTTCATGGAGAATGCCGTTTTAGCCTCCGACTTCCAAATTAATTTCAGAAATCTTACCCGCATGGCAGGTGCCCAGTTAGGAACTCAGTTACAGCCTTTCTTAGGAAAAGTCTGGCGGAGGAAGCTTCCCCCAGTGCTTGGAAGGATGGAACTCGAAGGAGCTTCTCATCGCTTTGCTTGTATGGCCTTAGGCTTCAGGTAGGTGGTAGAGATGCCCGGCTACAAAACCACAGGGGCCAGGGCCCTGTCCTCTCTGGCCCCTGCCCCTCCCTGAGCATCTGGCTGGACCCTTTGGGATTCTAGAGACCCCTCCTGAGGGAGTTTTTAGCTCCAAGTCTCACCAAGTTTCCTCATCCTCGAATAGCCTGAGTAAAAGGCACCCATGTGCTGCCTCCTCATTGGCTCACAACCCCAGTGGGGCCTTTAGTCTTTCTAAATCATGGCTTTTCATCAGAGATATCTTTTTCATCCGAAAAACCGAGCCTGGAAATGGCAGTGGCCTGCCCGTGGCCTCAGGATTGGGCCAGATGTCCCTGTAACATCTTGGGGATTGAAAGGGCAGCTGGGCCATTCCTGGAGTGAACCCCCTGATCTCCACCCACATCAATCACTTGCAATGAGAATGGTAGATTTGGAACCACAAGACCCGAGTCCCTCATTACCTATGTGACCTTGGGCCTTCCTTTCACCTCAGTTTCCTCAGCTATAAAGGAGATCCGGGTCCTTTGCAGTCCCCATCCCAGGAGCCCTCCAGGCTGGGCCTTCTGTACCCTTTGGGCAGCAGTCCTCTCCTGGAGGGGCTCCCCAGAGCTTGCACTGGCCTGATTCTTTGAAGGCCCCCTTCGGTGCTCTTCTGTTTGCTAATGTTGGACTGGAAAAGGAGCCCCAGAGAGAGGAGATGGCGGCCTTGGAAGGGCACAGTGTTAGCATGGAACTGTTGTTTCCCGTGTGTGGTACGTTAAGGTGTCATAGCCCTCTCCTCACTGCCCTGGGAGGGAGTGACAATATAATTATCCCGGATTCTCTGACATGTATATAGTCCTCTGGAGGGGAACACCTCAGGGGATCAGAGCATCCTCTACTTATCTAAGTTGTGTAAAGAGCTTTATGTCCTTATGGGATTGAAGCCTAGTTATACCCATTTTAAAGATGAGGAAAATGAAAGGAGCTCCAGAGCTCATTTGCACTAGAATCCTCTGTCAGAAGCTTCGAGGAGGGGAATTTCCGCCCTGTGCTCTGGGCAGTGTTGGGTCCGCTGTGTATTTATTCAGGGCTTTGTGACACTTTCCAGCCCCTGTATCCAACAGACAACACAAAATCCCACGCCTTCATAGAATTCTTTAATCTGTACAGGGGCCAGCCCTGCACTTTTAGGGCATAACTGAGCCATTCTCCAGATCCCCTCCATGCCCACCCCGTCCCTTCTCCCCTGACCCCGGGTTCAGAAGGGAGTCAACAGAGCTTCAAATCTCTCCACGAGATCCTCTAGCACGTGCTGGGCCAGCAGCTTGGTCATCGGGTAGCAGGCCTCCGCCAAGGTCACCAAGGCTTTGGAGAAGGAAGTCACTTGTTCCTGCAGTGACGAGATGGGAGCTGGCATGAAGGCCCAGGCCCCAGCCCAGGCTCCCCCATTGCTGAGTCCCCGAGGTCCCAGGCCGGGGGTCTATCTGAGGGAGGCCCCAGAGATGCTGCAGTCCTTGGCCGGAGTTGGAGGGAGAGCTCTCAGCAGCTCTGGGGCCCTGGAATCTAGCCCCTGGGCAGCCCCCTCCACCCCAGGCTCCCCTTCTGTCTGAAGGTCGCCCCAGGAGGCAGCCCCTTCCACTTGGCCAACTGCCCTAAGATGTCCTTCTGTAACGACATTTGCGTCTCGTTGTTCCTCCCTCTGCAGGCCCGGCAGCCCCAAGCTCCCCTCCGCAAGCCCACCTTTAATTAGACACACTTCCCGTGAGCTTTAATGCTCCCAATTCCTCCAGCCTCAGTGCACCCTTCAAGGCTCAGCTCAGGGACCACTTCTTCTGTCTCTCCCCTCCCCCCCATTTAGTGGCCTTTCCTCCCTGCTCTAGTTATAACGTAGACACAGACTCTGATACAAA
The DNA here is from genome assembly GCF_048593235.1 of Sminthopsis crassicaudata. Taxonomy (NCBI): domain Eukaryota; kingdom Metazoa; phylum Chordata; class Mammalia; order Dasyuromorphia; family Dasyuridae; genus Sminthopsis; species Sminthopsis crassicaudata. The sequence continues at coordinate 625,610,816 of NC_133618.1, forward strand.
TGTGGGTCTCTGCTTGTTCTGGCTATACGTACAGGTTTATATTTGGGCAGCCACGTCACCCGGAGCACCAGCACTTTCTGAGATCAAATCCAGCCTCAGACACTGGCTGGCTGTGGGGCCCCGAGTCGGTCACTTGGCCCTGCCTGCCTCAGTTTCCTCATCTGTAGAATGAGCTGGAGAAGGAAATGGCGAACCCCTCCAGGATCTTAACACCACCTGACAATGTCGATGCGTTGGGCCTTCCCACCTCCTGTAAAATGTGCACTCCTGAAGACTAGGTGCCAATTTTTTGGGGGGAGGGGCAGCAGCTTGGGTTAAGTGACTTGCCCAGGGTCACACAGCTAGTAAGCATTCAGTGTCTGAGGCGGATTTGAACTCGGGTCCTCCTGACTTCGGGGACATCGAGCTGTCCCCAGGCTCCATCTATCAGTTCATCTTTCCGAGGGTATTTAGTTACATGAGCTGAAGGAGAAGGGGGAGTTTGGCAATGGCCCCCAAGTGTGTGGTGACCTCTCAGGCGAGGTCCTCGGGGAGACCGTGGCGTTCAGCTCAGAGCGGCCTGTTTGGGGAAAGCTATCGGCGAGTGTCCTGTGAAGGGCGAGTGTCCTGTGAAGACCCCATGACAGCCTCCAAGAGCTTGAGCGCCAGCTGAAGGGCGGGCCCCGGCTCGGGTCATGGGAGGCTGGACGTGATGTGTGTGCCCAGAGCTCCCCACTAGGAACGATGGCTGGAAGGTGTAAAGATTCACCTGGAGGGAATGGAGGCTCCTTCCTCGGCAGTTTCTAGCCCGAGCTCACACCAGCGGGAAGGAGACTTGGCTGAATCTGGATTTCACACCGGCCTCCCCGGACCCTACGGCTTCCCCCACCCCCTCCCATTTACTGCATCCAGAACTTCTGGGGCCCCTGCTGGTCACTCCCCCCAGCTCTCTCCCAACTGTCTTCAGCCCAGTTATTTCTCTACAGAAACGCCTCTGCTGAGTAACTGATCTCCAGAATCTGGACAAACAAGGCCCTTTTCCTCATTTCTCTTCCTCCTCCAGCCCTCCTTTCTTTTTCTTTTTTTTTCCAGCCCTCGTTTCCAATCTCATCTTCCACATTCTTGGCTTGGCTCATAATCTCCCTGCTTGAAGCCCTTCAATGACTCCCTAGAAACCTCCCAAAAGAGAAAGCAAATTCTTTAGTCTAAAGCTGCCATTCCGTGAGGAACACATCTCCTTGACCCAAAGAGGTCTCTGGTCCAGCCAGACTGGTCTCCTCACTCTCCAGTAGACACACCCACAGCTTTACTACCTCCGTGCCTTTGCTACTACCATTCCCTACACCTGGGATGCCTTCCTCCCCATCACCACCTGTTGAGTTCTTTCCTATCTTTTTTAAGTTCCAGGTTAAAGGTCACATGTAAAAGTGAGACATTTACCACGACCCCCCTTCTCTTCATCTCCTTCTGCTATTTTCTTCCTTCACCCCAATCTCCCATGAGGAAGGGAACTTAGTCTTCACCATGACTAACTCCTCTACTTAAAGAGTCCAGGTGATTCCATTCTCTCTGGTCTCCAACAGTCACCCCAGCGTCCCCACTTCATTTCTCTGTCTCAATCTCTGTGTATCTCTTTTTCTGTCTCTTTGTTTCTCTCCTCCCCCTCCCCCACTTCTTTCCCTACTGCTTAGACACGCCCATGTCTCCCCCATCTTAAAACAACCCTCCCTAGGTCCTCCCATTGCCCTCCCCGGGCTCCTTCTGCCTTTGGGACTAAAGTCCTTGAGGAGCCCATGAAAAAAAGGTGCTCCCCTTTCTCTCCTCTCTTTAAAAGTCCTTGGACTCTGGCTTCTGACCTTACTCTTCCAGCAGAACGAGCAGCAGAAACTGCCCTCTCCAGAGTTACCGAAAGTCTCTGGCCTTTTCTCTGTCCCCATTCCCCTTGACTTCTCTGGGGCCTTCAACGCTGCCCATCGCTCAGTCACCCCATGCTGGCTCTGCCCCGAGCCAGTCCCCTCCCCCGTCACTCTGTCTCCTTTGCTCCAGACCACAAGGACCACAGGTGTCCCTTCCGTTGTTCTCTGGCCCCGCTGTGCCGACTCACCCATCACGGAGTGGGTGAGGCCTCAGCTCTCTCCCCAGCCCTACCCTCTGCACCTCCCACAGACATCGAAGTTCAGCACGTCCTTAACGAGGCACGCTTCCCCCCTCCCCCTCCACTCCTACCTCCCCTATTACTGTCCTGAAGCCTAGGAGTCACTTCCACCCCTCCCACATCCCAGCCCTCGTCAAGGCCTGGCCAGTCCTCCTTCGCGGCATCTCCCAAAGGCCCCGCCCCGCCCCCCCACCTCCCGGCCCAGTATCTGCTGCTGGGAGTCTCTCCCGCCTCCAGCCGTCCTCCTTCGGTCACTAAGGTCCGGCTGGGTCAGCTCTCAGTGAGCTCCGGTGCCTTCCTATTCCCTCCAGGAACGGCATCCGAAGCCCTTCATATCTGGCCCCTTCCCACACCTTCCTCCGGGCCTTCTCTCCAGCCGCCCCTACGGTCCGAAGTGTCTCCCTCCTCATCCCCGACTACTCTTTCCCAGCTTCCTGTGAGCGGTCCCCATCCCTCCTCAGTTGAGGCCCCTTTCTGACAATTCCCGCGCACTGCCTTACAAACTGCCGCCGGACTGCGGGCTGCCTGAGCAGGATCTGTCCTTTTGCCTCTTTCTGTATCCGGAGCACTTGGCATGGAGCCTGGCATACAGCAGGCGCTTAATAAATGTTTACTGAGTGCCTGAGAGTGGAAGACACACCAGCCTGGAGGGGAAGCCTCCCCCACTCGGGGAGAACGGCAGCAAATGCTTTAAGATCTGCAGATTGCTTTGACTATCGCTAACATTTATACAGACCCCACTCTGCGCTGGGCTCTGTGCGAAGAACTTTGCCATCCTTGTCCTACTTGCTCCTCACAGCAACCCTGGGAAGCGGGCACTGTCACCATGCCCATTTTACAGATGAGGAAACTGAGGCCCAGGGAGATGAAGTGGCCTGGCCAGCTCTTCCTCAGTCGGGCCGCACCGTGCGGGAGGGTTTTGTCCCTTGGTGGCTCACAACCCCGGGGGCCAACGATAAATCGCCCCCTCCTGGTGGGCACAAGGGGGGCCCTGGCCAGCCGTAAGTGCTGGATTTCCCAGTGGGAGCCCGGCAAGCTGGGCCGGCCGAGGGGGCGTGTGACCCTAGTAACGAGAGCCAACGTTTCTGTTTTAAAGTACTTACTATTTCATCGGGCCCTTGCCGCAGCCCTGCAAGGTGGGTGCTCCATTTTACAGCTGAGAAAACTGAGTCGGGGATACCTGACCGGAGGTCTCGCGCGGGGACCCCTGGCAGCACCGGGGCTGGCTCTGCGCTGGGGGCTGGGGGTGCCGCACAAGCACAGCAAGATGGCGGAGGGCGAACCTTCTTCCCCCCTCCCCCCCACGAGGCAGCCCCCAGCGCCCCTCCCCCCAGCAGCAGCCCGGGCGGGTACCTTCAGAGAGTAATAGAACCTCTTCTGCTCGCCCTCGGGCCCCGCGGCCGCCCACATCAGCTCGGGAGACACGCAGTCCAGCACTTCGTACAGGTGGTAGAGAAAGCCATTGGGCTCCTGCGGGGGAGAGCGCGGCCCTTCACGGAGGGGCAGGGCCCGGCCTCGGCCCCAGGGCCCCGCCCGCCCGGGGGACGCGTGGAGCTCCCGGCGGTGCCCCGCGGGATGGTGCTGCCCTCTCCGCCCGCTCCCCCGGAGCGCCGTCTGCCTCAGGGCTGATCCCGTCCTCTCTAAACGGGGTCAGGGGCCGGGACGGTCACTTCCATACGCCCCCTGTCTCTGGCCCTGACCCTGCTAAGGGGCCCGAGGCGCCCCTGGAGGGGGAGGGGCCGAGCGGAGGTCAGGGCCGCCAGGGCGGGACGGCCGCTGTGGGGACAAGGCCCGAACCCCGGCTGCGCCCACTGGGCCCTGCCCCGCCCAGCCGGCAGGAGCCGGCCTCCTCCTCCGCGGGCCACGTGGGGCTCCCCCTCCCCCACGACTGCCCAGGATTCTGGGGGGCCGGTCTAGGAGCCCTCCCGGCCTCATCGGGCTATTTCCCCGGAGGGAACAAAAAGCCCCGCGGGTTCCCAGAACGCCCTAGAAAAAGCCAATTCTGACCGCCTGGTTCTACAGAGAAGGGACCTGAGGGAAGTGAGCGGCCCCCGGGGGGCGTCTCATCTGGGGCAGACCCTCTCGCCCCTTTGGGCCCCGCCAGGGAAGGGGGCCGAGGGGAGGGGGAGAAAGCCCGGGCCAGAGGCCGAGAAGCCCCAAGTGCTCTGAGTGGGCCTCCAGCCCAAAGCCTCACTCTACAAATGGGCAACTAAGGCCCCCTGGGGCCCAAAGCCTCCCGAGGGTCAGGGCGGCAGTAAATGGGGGGCTGGGACTCGGGCTCCAAAATCCCTCCCCCCCCCAGCTAAATTAGGCCAGAGCGGCCTGAACCCCGTCTCAGCAGGCAGCGGAAGATGCCCCGGGAAGCCGCTGTCCCGGCGCAGTGCTCCCGAGGGGCCCCTGAGCTGCCTGCCTAGGGGCCCCGTCCCACGAGTGCCGCTCCTCCCCCCTGGCTCTTACCGCCATGGAGGCTCGCTTTTCTCTGGTCTGGGCCCAGCAGTGAACCAGGACGGTCTGTGGGAGAGAGGTTCAGAACTGGCCCTCCGCCGCCTTGGGAGGCCCGGGCCACAGGGCCCAGCACACAGAGCCGGGAGCTGTGTCCTCCCGTCCCGGGCGGGGCCCCGGGTCACGCAGACCCCGGGAGGCCGGCTGGGAGGCCTGGGGGAGAGGCTGGCCCGGTTCTGTTCTGAGAGCGGTATGGCAGTGTGCATAAGCACCTCACAGCCCCTTTCCCCTTCACCCCCCAGGGGTAACAGCCCAGCTCCGCTAGGAGGCGCTCCCGAGGCTGGGGTCTCAAACCAGGGTATTTGATGCTACCTTTTTTTTTACTTAATTGATTCACATCAATAGAATAGACCAGATAAAGACCAGATAACTTCCGTCTCCACGAGCCCCTGCTCTCGGGCAGGCCCAGGGGCAGCCTGGGAGCTGAGCTGAGTCAGAGTGGGCAGCTCTCTGCCCGAAGGAGGGCTTCCTGGAGGCAGAGAGCTTTGCTTTGTCACCACAAGGCAGCCGGGGAGGGCCGGCAGGCTCCGATTTGGGGGGTTTTGAAGCCTATTTGTGAGCTGCCAAGCAGACCCCAATGAGCAGCGGAGAGGGAGGTCCTGGCTCTTCCAGGATTTCCCTGTCTAGTGATTCGTAGGGTCTCCTTTTCCACCTCCTTCCTTTCACCCTGAAATGCTGGTAAAGCTGCCCCTCGGTCCGTCCTCTGGCCAACTCTCCCTCACGTGGCAGTTCAGTTCCCCTGAAGCTGTTGAGGCCATTTTTGGGACTTGAGGTCCCTATAATACCCAGGAGTATCTGCCCGCCTTCCTGGGGACACCGAGATCCCTCAGTCCAGTCTAGATAAATGTTCGCCCAGTTTTGTGTGAAAACCAAGCGGAAACGGGCTGGATAGACAGAAATCCGTCGCTGAGGTCAGAGACTTTTCTAATTTCGGGGACTAATGTAGAACCTAGGACAAAGTAGGCCTTTGGTGAATTCTTGTGGAACTGAGAGGTCCTGGACCCCGGAGCACCGGCAGGATTTCTGTGAGTGGAGAAGGGCGGGTGAAAGTGGGGGAGGCTGGAGCAGTGGAGCAGGGCACTGGGCAGGGCCCGTTTGCTAGGGGCTCTCCTGTCCCCACAGGCCATGCACGTGAGCTAGGCTGGGGGGTTCTCCTGAAGTCTGGTGCCAGGGGGTCTGTGGTGAAAGCTGCCTTGAGGAGGAAGACCCTGGCAGGTCTCCACATCAGATCACAGGTGCAATGGAATGGACACCACTTGGGCTAATTCCTTCATTGAGCAGAAAAGGAAATGAGGCCCAAGCAGGTAAAGTGGCTTCCTGAGGTCCCCTTGGGGGATTCTGAACAGAGGGGGCCCTGAGCCGCTTCCTGAGGTCGCACAGGGTGTGTGGCGGGTGTGGGAATCACAGCAGGACTCTGCCTCTGCCCTGGCTCTCCTTCCTTCCTGTTCTGCTGTAGCAGCAGGGCGGCATTAAGGGGTGCTATCAAGAGTGGGAAGGAATGGAAAGGAAGAAATCCCTGGAAGGCAGAGACACATTTTGGATCTGGCCAATGGACTGCCTATTGGTGCTTGATTGTGCATATTTTTATGAGGATTTGGCTTTTTTCTTTTAAATTGGAAGTGAGATGGCAGGATGAAAAAACAAACACTTGTTTCTTGGAAAATAAAATGAATCAAAAAAAAAAAAAGGAGAAAACAAAATCTCAAGATTGGGCTAATTAGATGTGAGAAGTGGGGGATGAAAGAGGAAAAGCTTCCCTGGCTCTGTCCGGGAGAGGGTTGAGGAGGGTACATGCCCAGTCAGTCAGTCTGCCATCAATGGGAAGGGGACATCAAACGTGGGTGCTTTCTCCCCCTCTGCACCCCTGGCACATTTGGGGCGCACTTACCACCTTCTTCAGAGGCCTGGCGATCTGCTCATTCATCATGAGGCTCTTCAAGCTCCCGGGGATGTTCTCGGCATCTCTAAAGAGCATGGGAGCGATGAAGCCGAGCAGCACGTCGTAGAAGTTGGCAAGTGGGACCTGGCAAGGGGAGGAAGGCATCAGCTCGGGCACGCCGCCAGCAGCTGCCAATCACTGGACAAGGCCCAGGACAGAGACCAGGGCTCCATCTTTTCCAGGAGAACCAGGCCCCGGGTGCTCAAGCAGACTCTGAAATCCCCTAGAGCTGAACAGGAGCTCTGGCCAGAAGCAGGGCCCAGATATCAGCCAGACTGGCACCATGGTGCCCCATTGTGGTGCTGGGAGCCTCAAAGGCACAGGGCTGCACCTCAGGCAGCAACTCCTCTCCTCCTTGTGCCAAACTTCCACAGAAGCCTATGGGTGTTCTGTTCCAGTGGGATGGGAGAGCAGGAGGGGTTGGATGGGAAAGCTTAGTGGGTGAAGGACTGCTCCCCTCCCTCCATTCCTCCGGCTTGGGGTCTGAGGGCCCCTCACTCACACCCACTCCCCGTAACTCCTGCGACAGGACGGCCCAGTTTGACGGCTGCTGGATGAAGGCCATCAGGCTGTCATAGGCCTCGTTGAAGTTGCTGGGCTTGAATGAGAAGGAGAGATTTCAGCTCTGGTTGGCAGGCAAGGATCCCAAGGAGCACCCAGGGCCGGGAGCCCCAGGGGCTGTTCAGGGCACGTGCACACACACGCACACAAGGGAGGCTATGACCACTCTGCGTGCTGTTCGGCTCCCAAGTGCTGGGTGAAGCCCAAAGGAAGTCAAGCGAGGGCTACTCACTCCGGGATGAACCACACACAGTCTGTCCCCCCCCCCCACCACCACCACTTCTCCCCCACTCTTCCCCCTGGTTCATCTAGGCTGGCTCCCATGTGAGGCACTGGAAGACAGGAGTGAGGCAAGGGGGACCCAGCCAGAGTTCTCAGACTTCTGGGAGGGATCTCGGGAATTCAGGCAACATCTTACAACATGGCAGCCCCCGTGGGAGGAGCCAAAGAGGGGCTGCCCGGGAAGGTCCCTGTCTGCTCAGCTGTGGTGGGCGGCTTACCTGGCCACTCAAGGCTCCGGTGAGTCGGCAGAGTGTGCTTTCGCTGATGTCGTGGGCGGGGGCCAGCCCCCTGGACCTCAGCGAGGAGAGCTGCAGAAGGCCGTACAATGCTCTGGGTCCCATTGCCCAAACACCTGCGGCCCCCCATCTGCCCCCCCAAGCACTCAGCTCGCTTCAAGGAGGGCTTCCCCAAAAGTGGGCCCTCTTGCTGAGCCCAGTCTCTGCCTCACTGGGCCAGAGCCACAAGGCCGCAGGCTCCTTGGGAGGCCCTCGGCTGTTCACACATGTTCCTCCCGCTCCACCACAGGCCGAACTGTTTAATTTGGGGGGAGGGGCAGGGAAGGCCCAGAGGCCTGGGGAGGGACTCCTGGCTCTGCAGTTTACTGCCCCTGTGGCCCTGGCCAGTCAGCTTAGGAGCGGGATCTCGGGACATTTCCTCTTCTGGAACATGAGGGGTTTGCCGAGTCCCTTGGGAGGTCTGTTCTGACCTTAGTGCTAAAGCTGCAGGCCTGGGATCTTCTCCTCCCCTCACTGGTCCCTGGGAGGGAGGAAGGAAGGAGGACAGAGAGAGAGAGGAGAGAGACAGAGACTGAAAGAAAGGGAGAGAGACAAACAGAGAGAGACCGAGACCCAGAGAGTAAGAGACAAAGGACTTCTGTACTCCTTGAGCTTGTATTCCCATGCTTGGCACAGTGCTGGGCACACAGGAGGGGATCAATAAACATTCTTATGAATGACTCATGCCAGATCCAGCCCAGGATTTCACTTGCACAGGGAATTCTCAGTGAGGAAACTCTCTCCCCATGATTAGCAACTAGCCTGAAATTTATGATCTTAGAGAATCCTCTGGAGACACCGAGGTGTTAACGGACTCGCCTGGGGTCACTTATTTTACAAAGGCAGGACCCAGAGGCCTTTTCGCTGGGCAGCCTCATCTGAGCACATTCAATGGCAAAAGATCACAGATCTCCGAGTTCCACACAGAGCCCGCGGTTCTGTAAAATTAATCCGGGATTCTCAGCCCCTTGGGGGCATCTGACTCACCCCATCTGTGTGCAGCTCCTTGGTTACTTTCTCCCAAAAAGAGGGCTGGTTGAGGGACGCCACCAATGCATCGTAGATCATAGTGAAATGGAAGGGTTTCTGAAAGAGAAAAGGGTTTTTCAACTGTCTAGGATGATATTCAATATGGGTAACTGACAAGTCTTACAGAGGATTGCAAAATCAGCTTCCCATGTACCAGGGGGGGGGGCGGGAGGATGGGGGTCAGGAGACATCATTAGCCAGTAGCCTGTTTGAAGAATAACCCCCGGACTGGGCAGACCCCACTCAGTGCGAGTCCCAGCAGCCAAACCCGCTGAGTGATCGTGGGCTGAGGCTGCAGGAGACCTTGAGGTGCCGGACACCATCGCCACCTTGGTCAGGCCGTGTGCGAGGTGCTGTTTGTTTTGGGAAAGTATCCAGAAAGTGGCCACAGTGTGAGGAGCGCACAGGCCCGTGTCCAGAGAGAGCATGACAGCCATGGTGAAGCGTCTGAAAGCACGATCCAATGGAGTCCAATTAAACTTGTTTTATTTGACCCAAAATATGAGGGAGGAAATGGCAAAAACTCAAATTTAAGCCTGAGGTTTAAAAGAAAATCAAAAACTTCCTAACAGTCAGAGCTCTCTCGAAATAGAATGAACTGCTTTGGAAGCAATGAGTTCTCCTCCCCTCTTGGAGGATCTCCAAGCAAAGGCTGGATGACCACTTATTGGGTACGATGGACTGGGAATTTGGTGACATGGGGATGTCGTCCCTACTAACTGGAAAGCTCTGACTAGGAGTAAAGGAAGCTCATTGGTTTGTTTCAAGAAAAAAAGGCCAGAGTCATGCCCCAGGGCACTCCACAAGAACAGAGGCCATGGCCAGGAAGGTAAAGCAAGGACCAAGGAGATGATGACAACAATGGCCAGCATTTACAAAGCAATTTACACTCCGCAAAACACTTATAAGTCACTTGACCATCATCTAACAACCTTGTGAGCTTAACCACTACCTCCCCCTTCTCCTCTTCCCTCCTCTCTTCCTTCTCCTCCCCTTTTTTCTTCTCCTTCCCCTCCTTTTCTCCTTCTCCTCCCTCTCTTCCTCCTCTTCCCTGTTCCTCCTCCTCCCTCTCTTCTTCCTCCTCCCTCTCTTCCTCCTCCTCCCTCTCCTCCACTCCCCCTCCTTCTCCTCTTCCCCCTTCTCTTCTTCCTTCCCCTGCTCCCTCCCCTCCTTCTTCCCCTTCTCTTTTTACTCCTCCCCCTTCTCCTTCTTCCCTTCCTCCTCCCTCTCCTTTTCCTCCTACCCCTCTCCTCTCCTCCTCCTCATTATCTCCATTTCATAGATGAGCAAACAGAAACAGAGATGACTGGGAATGCCTGAGGTAGGATTTGAATTCAGGTCTTCTTGACCCCAAATCCTAGGCTGTATCCCTTGCCTTCAGCTGCAAAGAGGTTACAAGGGTGGCAGATGGACTGGACCAGAATTTCTTAAACTTCTTCCTCTAGTGATCTTTTTGCTCAAGAAATTTTTATGAGCCCCTGGGCATTTAAGTAGATAAAAGCAGCATGTAAATCAAACATTCTGATAATCACTCACAATTCAGCAGCCCCAACATGGGTGCGGGTCGGGTCGCTACCAGTCCCAGATTAAAAGGATGGGAGCTAGAGTAGCTCTCTGAACTGTTCAGATTCCTCTCTTGGACATCTAAGCATGCTGTGACTCATATTTTTCAGCCCCCCCCCCCTGCCACATGCACTGCTCCCCATCTTTTCAGATGAATTGCTACATAATCACAACCTTCCCAACATGTCTCTGGGAAACTGGTATTATGAACCCAAATGAAGGACTTTATATTTATTACTATTACATCCTTTCTTTTCTCCTTTATCTTTGGGGAGCTCAACCCACCCTATCTGCAACACCCCCCCAAAAAAAAACCCTGGAAAGGAGCTCACCTATCATTTTAAAAATTAATGTTTTTTTTCCAGTTACATGTAAAAATAGTTTTCAACATTTATCTTTATGAGATTTTGAGCTCCAAATTTTTTTCCCTCTTCTCTTTCCTCTCCTCTCCCCAGGACAGCAAGTAATATGATATACAGGTTATACATGTACAATCATGTTAAATATATTCCATATTAGTTGTGTTGAGCTCACCTACCTTCAATGAGAAGCCTGTGACTTATTTTAAAAGGGTTGGGAAATTATACCCTGAATCAGCCAATGTGCCTTCAGTCCATCTGCCTGTCATGCTACCTCATCAGAGATATGCCCACCTCCGAGGCTAAGAAATGGCATTAGGTATCCCTCCACTCCTCTCCATTACCTGTCCATCCAGCACAATTAGCTTCTGTAGCAGGCACTTCCCAGTGTCTATTAGATAAGACCTAGTAGATTCTCTCATCAAAAGAACCTGCAAAAAGTAATCATCACAGTTGGAATTGCCCCATTGGTTCAAAGGTAGAGATACAAGAGGTTGGTTTGAACTTTAAGCCACACTTCTCGGCCTGTGTCTGCCCACCTCCCTCGCAGGGAATTCAGAAAGCCATGTATTCATTCTTGTTCCTACAGGAAGAAGATTCCCATCAGTCTTCTTGTCCCCATCACAAATTCCCTTTTCCCTTCTGCTCTGGGCTCCTGATACTATTAGAAAAGGCGGATTAGGTTTTCCTTCTCTTATCGAATTTGAAACATTTTTGTCTTTAATTTTTTAAATAGAAACTCGGATATCATGATTAATGATAGCATCCAATTTTTTCTCAATAATAGCAATTTCTATAGCACTTTCTTCACTTGATTAACAGGTATATTCATTAAATACCTACTGTGTGCCAAACAGGCTTATATATTTTACAGAGGACAATGAATATGTATATGTAGCTACATATAAAATATATACAAGATTACAAGATTAATTTGATACTAACACAGGGGAAGTATGGGCTGGAGCAAGGAGTTGATAGGGAACCATATAAAATGCGGTACTTGAATGGAGGTGAGGAAGGAGTGCGTTCCAGGCACGGGTGACAGAAAGTCTTGGAGAGGTTAGCCAGAGCTGTGTGTGAACCTCTGAGAACTCTATGCCCCTCATACCATGCTAAAGCATTGAGGAGGGCTGAACTGAAAGCCTGAAATTCAGTTTTCAGGAAAGTCGCCTGTTCCATGCTTAGTAATGAGAGTTATTTTGAGAAAGTGTGCCTTTTCCTGTTCTGGGGCACTGGACAGATCCAGCAGACGTTTCCAGCTCTCATTTTTCCTAATTCCTCTGCAACTTTGGATGCTATCACCCTGTCCTCTGGGTTTGACAGATACAGGTCTCTTGGTTCTTCTGCTTGTCTAACCATCTTCTCTTCCCTCCCTGGATCCTTCTCCTCCATTCTCTGAGTGTGGGCATCTCCCAAGGCTGTGTCCTGGTGCCTCTTTTTTCTCTATAATCTCTCCCAAGGCTGTGTCCTGGTCCCTCTTTTTTCTCTATAATCTCTTCCTTTGTGATATGATCCCACCAGCTCCCATGAATTAAATCATCATCTGCCTGCTGATGACTCCCACATCTATATCCCCAGACTTTATCTCTCTTGAGCAGCCATCATATTACTATTTCCACCTACATTTCCCGATATAACTGACTTTCAAGCTCAGCTTATCTAAAACAGAACTCAGTCTTTCCCCAACAATCTATCTCACTCTGAAAATTCCATTTCTGTTGAGAGCATTGCCACCCTTCCATTTTCCCTGGTTCATAAGTTGTGACCTAGCTGGCCATCATATGGATTATACAATCTTACCGTCCACAACACCCCTCAGCTCCATGTCTCACAGAATCCCAACTCAGAAAACTTCAATGGGGAGGGAAGCAGCATTTATTAAGGCACTGGGTTAAATACTTTACAACTACTATTTCGACGGGCCCTCTGTCACCTTTAGAACAAAATACATCAGCGTGGCACTTCAAGTTCCACGGTCTCCGCCCGTAGATTTTGCCAGTTGTACTTCTTGTCCTGCACTTTTCTTTACACTTTCTGTCCCTGCTTACTGATTGCTTGCTTGCTTATGGAAAGGTAGGGCTTTGTTGGCGATTTTTGTTTTGTCCTTTTATCTCAGTCAAGCACTGTGCCTTGGACACAGATGTTTGATAAGGAATAAAATGCCCAAAGCCAAGGGCTTATTAATCACTTTTCCCATTCCATCCAATGCAAATATTATCCTAAAAATGTTCTTTTTTAGATAATCCAGACTAGAATCTATGATTTCATCAGAACAGGGATTCTTAGGTGAGACACCTCTCCCAAATCTGCCATCAACTCAGCTGACAAAGAGCCCCCACAGTCTGAGGCAGGACTAGGAAGCTCAGTCTTCCTTCCATATCCACCATGCTATGCTGCCTCTACTCTGCCTGAATGCTCCCTAGAGGACTCAGTGGTTGGATTTTGGGTTTTATTTACTTAGTAGCAAGCTAGACACCGGCCCTGCTGCCAAGCAGCACTGAGGCTCTGAAAGAGCTTTCGGTTTCTTCATCTGTATAATGGGGATGATAGCTGCCCAGCTCAAAGTGAAAGACCAGATGACAGCCCAGGGAAAAGTCTGTCTCAATCGGCTCTCACTCCTCCTCCTCCCTCTGGCCTCCATCCAGCAAGTCCTTTCTCATCCTGGCTCTACCACCTGCTGCTGACTTGGGGTGGTCCCTCTCTTGATGGGCGCCTCATGTTCCTGCACTTACTTCCATTGCCTCCCGGATGAAGTGCTGCTTCTCCTGCCAGTCCTCTTGACTGAGGGGCTCTGATGGGGGACCAGTCATGAAACTGAAAATCCAATACAGGCACCTTGAGGTGATGAAGAGCACAGCCTGCCCACTAATGTCTCCCTATCAATCCTCACTCTCCTGGAAAGGTTGTCTCACTTGGGCCCCATCAAGCCCACCTTGGGCTGGGGAGAAGACTTACCACTTCAGTGGAGCCTGCACCACACGCTGATGGTCCAGATGCCCAAAACCAACCACGAGAGTCAGGTACCACTTAAAGGGGTCTGAGACTCACTAGTTGTAAATAAAAGAGGGCTTGGAGGAGGATGTGGACAAATGGGCCTCCAATGAAAAATCAAGCCTATTCTGTCTCAAACATTAAAATTGGACAGCTCCAGTTCTGATAATTATTGATGCAAAAATTGGCTGGATAGCACTAACATCTAGCTTTGGTCATCCAAGAAATATTCATTTTTCAAGAAAGTGAATGAATGAATTGGAGAATTGTGCAGGTTTTCTGGCAGTGAAGAAGGCCAGACACCCCAGAAATAATCCAGGAACCTGGCTGTTGGTTGTTAAATGAAGGTACACTTCTACAGGGCTAAGAAGGTGGGAAGCAACCTTCCAGGGAATTAGCCTCAATTCCTCTTTTGCTTGTCCTTAGAAGGCAAAACTAAAGAGTAATGGACTAAAGTTGTAGAAACAGATTGAGGTTCCATGGAAACAGAAACTTCTTCACAATTAAAGCTGTCCAAAAGTGGAAGGGGCCTCTTCTCATTGGAGGTCTTTATTTTTTCAGTCATTTAAAAAATTTAGTATTTTATTTTCTCGCAATTACATGTAAAACAATTTTAAACACTTGTTTATAAAATTGAGTTCCATGGAAACTGAGTGGAATAGCTGAATAAGTTTTAGTATGAATGTAATGGAATATTATTTTTCTATAAAAAAACAGTCAGCAGCATGATTTCAGAAAGGCCTGGAGAGACTTACATGAACTGATGCTGAGTGAAGTGAGTAGAACCAAAAGAACATTGTACATGGCAACAAGAAGATAATGCAATGATCGATTCTGACAGATGGGGCTTTTTAACAATGAGACTATTCAGGCCAATTCTAATAGACTTGTGATGGAGAGAGCCACCTGCATCCAGAGAGGGGACTACGGGGGACAGAATGGGGATCACAACATAGTGTTTTCACCTTTTTTGTTGTTTGCGGCTTTTTTCTCATTTGTTTCCCTTTTTGATCTGATTTTTCTTCTTCAACATGATAAATGTGGAAATATGTTTAGAAGAATTGCACATGTTTAAGTCTATATCGGATTACTTGCTGTCTAAGGAAGGGGGTAGAGGAAGGGAGAGAAAAATTTGAAACAAAATTTTGCAAGGGTGGATGTCAAATATTTTTAAAATAAAAATATTTTGAAAATAAAAAGCTATTATCAAAATAAAAAAACCACAGTCATATATTAAAAAAAATAAAATTGAGTTTCAAATTCTCTTCCTTCCTCTCTTCCTCCCTCCCCCATTGAGAAGACAAGCAGTTTGATTTCCATATTAGTCATATTGTGAAAGAAAACAGAAAAAACACTCCAAAAAATAAAAGTTTAAAAATGTATGCTTTGATCTACATTTAGACTTCATTAGTTCTTTCTCTGGCAATGGATACTATTTCTTTTCATGAACCCTTAGGAATCGTCTTGGGTCATTGTATTGCTGAGAATAGCTAAGTCATTTGCAGCTGATCATCTTCAGATATTGCTGTTATGTACAATGTTCTCCTGTTCTGCTTATTTCAATATCTTCAATTCATGTCAGTCTTTCCAAGGTTTTTAAAAAACATCTTGGTCATCATTTTTTATAGTACAAAAATATTCCATTACAATCTTATGCTACAACATTATTCTGTCTCAATTGATGGGCATCCCCTAAATTTCCAATTCTTTGCCATCACAATTTGCTATCACAAGCTGTGATAAATAGTGTCATACATATGGGTTATTTTCCTTTTTGTTTTTTCTCTCTTTGGGATACAGATCTAATGGTGGTATTCCTGGGTCAAAGGGTATGATGTGGTTTTATAGGCTTTTGGGCATAGTTCCAAATTGCTTTCCAGAATGGTTTAATCAATTCACAACTTCACCAATTAGTGAGACACCATTAGTGTCTCAGTTTCCCCACATCACTTCCAACATTTGTCATTTTCCTTTTCTGTCATGTTGACCAATCTGTTAAGTATATGGTGGTACCTCAGAGTTGTTTAAATTTACTAATCAATAGTGATTTAGAGCATTTTTTCATGACAACAGCTTTCATTACTTTGAAAATTTCTTGTCCATTTCCTTTGACCATTTATTATTTGGAAAATGGCTCTTATTTTATAATCTGACAGTTCTCTACATATATAAGAAATGAGTTTTTTTATATATTTTATATTTAGATATAACTTTACATAAAATACCATATATATATATTAATATACTTCCTGTAAAACTGGTTTAAGTTGTGATCACTTCCTTCCTATATATTTCCTTCCACCCTATTCCCCACTCCCATTTATCTTACTCCCTTCTTTTACCCTGGCCATCCAACCTCAAGTGTTTTGCTTCTGATTGCCACCTTCTCATCTGCCCTCTCTTCTGTCAGCTTCCCCCCCCAAAACATCCATGGAGGTCAAGCCTGAATGACCATTTGTCAGGGATAGAGTAGAAAAGATTCTCATTCAGGAATGGGTTGGACAAGACTGTTCACGGGTCCCTTCCAATTTTTAAGATTCTGTCAGCCCCAGACTCAGAAATCTCTCTGATTTGCTTCAGACTCTTAAGATTAGGAAGCACCTACCTTTCACTTTCTGGAGTTCTTGAAGGTTGGCTCTGAGGGCACAAGAACAGCCCCTCGGACACCTGCTTCAAAAGGTCAAAGAAAGAATTAATAGGAATGAAACAGTCTTCTGATTTGGTTAATAGGTCCTGCCAATGACATGACTTTGCCAGAGCTGGGAAGACTTGGAGATTGCTACTCTTTACTCTTAGACGTTGGTCCTGTCCATCGTCCGCTCCTAGAGCTGCCTGAGCCCTCATCCTCCACAGCTTTCCCATCTTCACAGGCCAGCCCCAGCCAGACTATCATAGCACAATCCCGCTGAGATCCAAAGATTCCTGGGGTGCAAACTGCCACCACCACTTTTGAAACCTGATGGAGGCAAGTCCCAGGCCAAACTACATCCTCTTTTATGTTCTCCTGCTACAGAAGAAAGATGTGTTTTGGCTCTAGAAGTAAAATCCTGTCTTTGAAGCCAGGCAGCGAGCAAGAAGAATACATCTTGTGATGAGGCCTGAGTTATTCCTCATGCCCAAGAACTCAGGTCCCCTCAGGACCCACAAGAGGCAGCTCTGAATTAGCTGCCCTTTTCCTATAACCAACCCTTGAGTTTTCTGCCTTGCCATCTGCTGTGAATCCAAACCCTCCTTTTCTTCTTCCTTATCTGAGAACAGGCACTGTCTTTTCTCTGTATCTCCAGGGCACAGCTTGGTACTTGGTGCATAGTAAGTACTTAATAATAAATCCCTCCCTCCCTCCTCTTCCCATCCTTCCTTCCTTGTGCCTCTCCCTCCCTTCTTTGCCCTCCTTTGCCTTAGAGAACCCATATTTTTTCCCCTGAGGCAGTTGGGGATAAGTGACTTCTCCAGGACCACTAGGAAGTGCTAAGTGTCTGAGGTCATATTTGAACTCAGATCCTCCTGACTTCAGAGCTTGTGCTCTATCCACTGCACCACCTAGCTGCCCCATGACATCCCATCTTATCAGCTGTAAAACTGCAGACTTGGTACAGGGATGGCCACCAACAAAGATTCCCCCTCAGAAGTCAGAGCCTTTCCAAGTCCTCCAATCTCAGCTGAATGAATCTTGGAAGCAGATCCTTCCTTCCACCTTCCTATAGACACTATGGTTCTTCCTTGCATGGGTCACACACCTCAGGAGGATCAACCAAAGATGGGGTCAGCTCTTCCACTGCCCTTGGCGGATGGGGCTGAAGCTCTCCTGTGCCTTGGCGCCAAGGAAACCTGGCCACTCTCAGCTCAGCCAGGAATATGGGCTCCCTGACCACACTGGGCAGGGGGAACATGATTTGTTACTCTTCTCTTTTACAGCAGGGGTCAAATGAGAATAAAGATGGCAGGAGATTGGTGACTTTTTCTAGTTTTAGTGTCTTAAGTCTCCAGGGACACTATTATGATGCACGGAATCATGGCACCAGAACTGGTCACCTGCATTACCAACCACTGGTTCTGGAGAAAAGTTATCCTCTCTAGAAGGAATTGTTCTCTAAGATTCATATAAATACTGTGGGGTATGTTTTCCATGACTTTAAATGTATAAATGACTTCAATAGGTAGGTGAAGGTTAAAGAGGAAAAGAATTAGGAACTCAATTTTTAAAAAAAAATGAATGTTAAAAATATAAATTTTTAAAGAAAACCAAACCCAAAAGAGAAATCCTTTGGGGATTCCTCACTGACTAAAACTTTATTCGATGATACTGGATGGAACAGCTTTTTAATTCACCAACTCTTACTCATACTGGCGTCACGTTTCCTCAAAGCTCAACATCAACCACTCTCTCCATCCTTTTGTATAGCTCTCCTGACCCAAGAGAAACACATACAACGATTCATTTTGACAAACAACAAGGGCTTGCTGGGCAAAGATTTCTGGTGGTGATTGTTGTCCTTTTCTGTGTTTTTCCCCCTTTTAAGACCAAATAGGTTGTTCAAGTTCAGCAAATGTTTAAAAGGTTAAAGATAATCAGAATGTACCAACAGCAAAATAAGAGTATTCCATTCTTCATCCTCAGGTTTAATGTGTTTTTGTTTTTTTTTCCTAAACAAAAAATTGATTACTACTCGAATTTGAATGCTTCAGGTAAATATGTTTATTGAATCTATTTTTGCTCTCAGCAGACAATATGGAAGACAAACTTCTATGACTTAGACAAGTCACTTCAACTCCCGAAACTGTTTCTCTCTTTGTAAAATAAGAGTTAGATTAAATTATCTACAAAGTTAGTTTCAACTAGAGTCCTCTGATTTAGACTCAGTCTCCAGGACTGATTTTTCTCATAAAGTGACTGAAATGTGGTGGTTTAAGAAGAATGAAGGCTACATCAGAAGGGCAATCTGGTCTACTGGAAAGAACGCTGGAGTCAGAGGAACTGGTTTTCAAATTCCCTCAAGCCAGTCCTTCCCTTTCTCTGGGTGAATCAATAGGACTAAAAAAGATTTTTTTTTTCTCGACTCTGAATCTATGGTCTCATGATCTGAAGCCAGATGGGTACAAGGAAGCTCCTAAATTGGAATTCTTCAAAGGGAAAGATTTTGTAAGGGGAATAGGAGAGAAAGAAAATCTCATTAGAACTGGGTTTTCTTCCTTTTAACTAGACAAAGATCAGAAACCTAAAAATGAAGAGTCACACCTTCATGTGGCTGATGAAACAACATTTTCTGTTTCCTCTTAGAAAATTCTCATGGCCATGCTCCTTTTCATAGAAATATTTTATTGCTGCAGTCAACAAACCTGTGTATCACAGCACAAATAACCAATTACAGTTTAAGAAACTAAGAACTCTCCAAGTAGTAATACTGAGAAAAGATTAACATACATAAAAGGTTACAAAACTATACATTTAAATTACTAGAAATTTCCTAAAGAACTAAAAAATTGCCGACTGTCAAATGTCTTTATAAACTACAGGACCCATGCCAATGTACATCGATTTTATTAACAGGATACAAGTTATCTACAAATGTTGCACCTAAGAGTCAGATCAGCTATAAAACTTGGGCAATTATTTCCTGAACAAAGTTAAGTGCTTCTTTTGGGGGTTTAGGTTCTTCCTTTGTCTCCCCAGATGTAGTAGCACATTTCAAACTAAATTCACGGGAGAAAACTTTGGCCAAATGTTTGTCTATATTGAATATCACCCAACAAAAAATTAAGTAAAACATATTTGCTCTTGAACCTTCTTGAGCAACCGAATAAGGGCTGTTTTCAACTTCCTGACCCTCTCCCTCTCCCACTACTGATTCCAAAGATATAAAAAAAGCCTCTTGAGACTTGAGGGAATTAAGTGAGACTCTTCCTGGTTGAGCAACCTTGAATCTACACGTGGGTAGTTGATTTGGAGAGCAGGTGTCTTCTCACCATTGGAAGAAATAAATAGTTGGGGCAGGGATTGGCAGCACATTTGAAGAGAATTTAATGGAAACAGTTCCAGATGTTCCCTGGTGACTGCTGCCTACAACAAACTAATAATAGTCGCTGCTGGGAGCATCTCTAAGAGATAAACCAAGGAAGCTGGGGATGAGGGATGTAGGGATCAGAACCAACAGGAGGGAGGGATTATGGCCTCTGTTTTTGTCCAATCATTCTTCACCTTTTCTAAAGCTTTTGCTAAGTAGTCAAGAGGTTTTAATGAGTTAAGTGGCTTAACATATATATGACCTGTAAGCAGGGGTAGACACCCAAACAAAGGATATACGTACACACTTGAAGACGTCAGGATCCTGTAGCACTCTGGTGAGCAAACTCACTCTCTCTGGCTGGTTGGTTGGAGCCTGGTTCTCTGTTCAGTTCTCAGTTCAGTTAATGTCCCAAATACAAATTAAAGAGTTCATTACTGAAGCCAGTTTTGAGGATCATTTATGGAAATACATTTGATGTATATATCTTATCACTAAAGTCTGGTGTGATGTGGGGAGGGGCAAGGACAGAGCAATAGTTCTAGTCAATATAACAAAATTAGGAAAACACATTTCTGGTAAATAAATGCAGAGTTGAAAAAATCTTCATCTTTGCTTTCATGAAATGCTATCATGGCAACTTTCCTTTTTACTCAGAGCCCTGTAAGTAAGCAGGAACTTCAGAAATGACCAGTAATGGGATTAGGGATGATCAGTATCAGATTCCTTTTACAGTAAAAGATAAAGTAGGACAATCTGTGTATCATTTCAGTGGAAGAAATGAAGTAGGATGCATTTTATTTATTTATTTATTTTTACAGGCAAAGTCCTTTTTTAGGGGAGGGACCTTCATCAAGTTTAGAGGACAGTTTTAGCCTGTAAAAAGGTAAAGTTGATATCTTGTCACACTATCCACACACTAATTCTGGCCCTGGTTCACATCAAGGGTCAGATTTATAAAGAAATCCCTTGTCTCAAACATAAGAGATTATGGGATTAAAGCAGCCTATCATACTTTCCTGGGTTACCTACTTCTGTAGAGAACATCTGATTTTTGTCTAGTTTTACCCACATTTGCTCAAAAGAGTTGAGAGGAAGAAAGTTCACAGGCCACGACTCTTAGAAAGTACCAACACAAGAGCGGGCTGATCACACTAATTTTAATTTTTTTTTTAAAGGGTCTATTGTGAGAAGTGGTAGAAGTCACCTGCAGTTCAAAAGGTCTGGCAGACCTGTTATTTGATACACCTGAGAGGACACCCTTTCAATCATTTTGTTCCCAGGTCAGGCCTGATGAAGGGGCAGGAGTAAGGACACTTTTTAACACAGAGTTTACCTAAGCATAGACTGTGACTGGCCTGGGAGTTTTGCCTACTTTCACCAAAAAGGAATGGGAGGGACCACAAGAGTCACTGCCAGGCCAGAAAAGAATCTCTATCAGACAAATCCACAGGAGGTTTGTGAAGCTGGCAGCAGCATCCAAAGGGTAATGTGACCACCCACCCAGTGGATCACACTGGGAACTCGAAGCTCCTTTGATTTCTTCCTCTCTTGGATGGCAAGAAAATCATTTCTTCCCCATTGAAAGGTCTAAAGAAGATGAGGGATGTGTTTTTTAAAAAGACTTCAGCTGCACTTTGGGATCTTTCTGTTCAATCTGCCATCCTTCTCAAATCAAAGCCATGAGAGATTTTTTGAAAAGCTGGATTTTAAAATGAAGTTTTCTAAACAGCCATGTTTACTCTAGGTTATATATTTTTTCTCTTTAAAAAACACAAGGAGGATAGGGAGTAGGAAAAGGCTGTATCCTCTACTGATAATAATTGATTTAAGTGTTTTTTTAAATTCATTTTGGTTCTGGTAATGATGTCTGAACATGGACAATTCCCGTAAGAATAATTCATCTAAAATGGTTCACTTCCTGGTGCCAATTCAGTCCATGTGTAGTAGGATTAGTCATTCTGACGTCATGCCTCCAACATTTTCCATTTCAGGAACAAGGCCTATTACTTAAATAGCCTTTTGAAGAGTCTTGAACCAGACTCTTCCCTTATCTACCACATCCACAGAGGCCCCCAACTTTCCTCTTTTATAAATCAGGTCACAATAGAGTATTCATCAGATCTTTTCACTGTACCTGCTAAAACACACATATGCACACTCGCATAATAAACATTTACTTCTTAATTCATTCTTCACAGCAGCACAAATTGAAGAAATCTGGATACAAATCAGCATCAAAAGAAAGTCAACCAATTTCTGATCATTTACTCCCTTGCCTTCCTGTAAGGTCACAACACGCAACCTTTCATTTCTGTGGCTAAGACCAGATATATTAAAAGTACACAGGTACAATTGACATATATGATCTTGATAAAAATAAGATTTAACCCATAAGAATCATATTTTCAAATAAGCATCTTATATCCATGAATTTCCATGAATTTGTAGATGTGATTACTCCATATGAGCGTTTGTTCCCACTATGGTCCCAATGATTCTGTGGGGATGTATTGGAGATCACAAACATTTTAAATTTCATAAGGCAAAAAGGTCTGTAGGGCCTATAGGAAAGGGCCAAGTGTATTGAAAGGACTATTTTGAAATGAGACATTCTTTCAAGTTTCAATGCAATTGGACACACATATTACAAAATAAAGATTCTTAAAAGTGCTGTTTGCTTTGTGAGTCACTCATCTTTACATGTAAAGCATATTGTAACCTGACCACCCAAGAGAGATGTTAATGGCAGATATAGCAGAGGCTCCAAGTCCAGATTTAAGGTCTTCCAGTTCATCTCTCTCAGGCTCTCCTTGGGTAATGGAGATATTTTATGACAATTGGCTTTTTCCCAGTGTTCTTAGGGGTATCTGATGTTAAAATGAAAGGACTCTTTGGAAAATCCAATTCAGGCTTCATGGTGTGGCCAATCATAGATATTCGATATTTTGCTTTCCTTCTGTTCATCTTTCAAGTATTACAACTTGGCTGACCATAAATAAGTCAGCAAAGTGGCTCTCTATCAGTAGCATCAGTCACCTACATTTTACCATTTCTTCTCATAGAGCACACCTATAAGATACTCAACTTATGAGGTATGCCACCGTGATAACATATTAAAAATATGTCAAAGATGATTTAGAAAAACAGAACATAATAAAAAATTCAATTGCCCAGTCTAAGCTGTTGGCTGATTTTTTTTTTTTTTTAAGGTATACAGTTTGCAGTAAACAGTGTTATCTCAGCTCTTCATGAATGTCTGGGAAAAAATAAACAGCCCCTTCTTAGAGATTTCCCTTATCAGACTTGAAGAATTTCTGCTCCATGGTCTTCAGGCTCTGTGTAACGGGAAGAGTTTGTATCAGAATGACAGGCCCCGTGCCGCCCATCTTTACTTTCAAAATTTGGCTCTGTTAGTGCAGGTTTTTCATAGAAATTCTTTTTACTCGTTTCTGGACAGTTCTGGACATAGATCACTCTGTTATAAGCCTTAAGTCTTTTCCATAATTGTACGTATACTTTGCACTGTACATACATAAAGAGAAGTCCACCAGTGAAGCCTATGGCCACGACGACCAGTTTAGTCCAAAAGGGCCATTCCAGGATCCCTAAGGAGAAGAAAGAGCTGTAGATTAATGAGTTGCCAGAACTAAATGAGACTCTAAACTCAATGATCTTGCTATAAGCAAATGAAATTTCTTTAAAACTCTCTCCTCACATTTAGTCCTTTTACTGCATTCTTTACTGGTCAAAGATTAGTGTCTTATCTAGCTCATTCCACCATGATTTGCACAAGAGGATTTTATTTTGGTTTTAGTCTTTAGTCTGCTCTATTGGTAAAAGTCTATTGATGATGGGGGGCAGCTAGGTGGTGCACTGGATAGATAGAGCACTAGCCCTGAAGTCACGAGGACCTGAGTTCAAATTTGACCTGACACTTAACACTTCCTAGCTGTGTGACCTTGGGCAAGTCACTTAACCCCAGTTGCCGCAGGGGGGGGGAAATCTATTGATGATGAAACAGATTCTCAACAAACTTCAATACCAAGCTTTCTTCTTTCTTCCCGCTTAACTACTCTGTGTATTGTTAGCTCCTGATAAATGGTTAAGGTTTATGGATGCCGGGGCACAGGACTTCATGATTATGGATGAATACAGGTAAAAATTATGCTTCTGCTACCATCTCTGCATAGACCTCCAAATAAGTGCTTGATATATAGCCCTTTTCAAACTTATTAAGAAATAATAGCATTTGTAGCAAAATAACTGTAAAACTATATCTAAGATTTACTTATAAGTGACATAGACCATGATGTCAACAAATTATTTACTGAGTTACACACTTTTTATCAAGCAAGAGAATTAAGATTCTCTTAGTTCCTATTACATTCCACAAAAGGAATTTGACATGTGGCTCATTCTTCTAACATATGAATCAGAGGCAAATGACATTCCATAGTCACTGCTAATTCAGCTTTTTTGGTTACTATTTCATCCTAAAACACAAAACCACTGATCATGTAACTCCATTCTCACTGAGGGCTGTGGACAATCTTATGTTTCCAAGACAAAATATTAAGCTAAGCAGAGAATCCTGAAATCTATCACGTAAATGTGAAAGAAGCTTTGTATCAAAGTTGGTGAAACAAGCAAAAATAACAAGTTTTTCAAGAAATATGAGGCATTTAAAAAATTCTCAATGGAGTTTCTCTTCCTCTTCTCCTGCACCACGATTTCTCTAACTTATATTATTACTGGTGAATGCCTCTGTTGGTTTACAATAACTAAATGAAAATCACCCCAATATTGTCTTTCACAACTAATTGAAATGACTCTTGTCTAAAGGGATGGACACATCGCATTCCTTGTCTGTGAGTAAGCAGTGGTTCAGGGAGGCCATAAAAATTCTTCCTGACATCTTCACAGGTTTTGGTTTTTACATCTGGAGCTGCAATGTGCAAATAAGCTCCTTATCAGAGATTACTGGGCATACACTTAAAACATTCTAGTCTGACAGTGATAATGTTCACAACATAGGATGATGATGTAGTGCTGTCCAATGCAGATGGATGGCATATCCTGTTGCCAATGATTGACTTTCCCCAGCACAAGTCCTTTCCCATGTGAACAGCCACAAGGTTTGTGGGATTCTAAGCAAAGAAGAGTGGAATAAAAAAAGTCTACAAAGGAAGTTGGTAAGAACAATTCATGATATGTCTCCTAACATGAGTAAGTCTGTAACTATGCATAGACTTTGGATTTAGAATTTTCTTACCAATTTTTTTAAAAAGAAATTTTCTTCATCATAAATTGGACTGTTAAGGACACAGAGTAAAGCCAAATAAGATCTAATTCTGACCATACTTTTAAATGATCAAAGCATTTGTATTTAGTAAAATAAATCTGTACAAAACCCAGCAGGCAATTAGGCTTATTAAGGAATATAAATTTGGTTATCAGATAATAAAATGTCCTTTAGAATCTATCATATAGTTTGACCAAAAAAAATAATAGTCAAAATGACATTGTTACATGCATCTATGTAACTATCATACCATTAGAGACCTTGGCTTAGTCAGACAACCCTCAAATACTTATATTATTATTTTTCACATTGCTGTTCATTGTCTAACTCTTTATGATCACTTGGACCATAGTATGTCAGTGTTGTCCATGAGGTTTTTCTTGGCAAAGACACTAGAGTTGTTTGTCATTTCCTTTTCCAGTAAAGAGCAAGCACAATTCCAGTTAAGGCAAACAAAAATTAAGGGACTTGCTTAAGTCACACAGCTAGTAAATGTCTGAAGCCTCATTTGAATTTAAACTTTCCTGATTCCAGGTTGAGCACTCCATCCACTAAACCACCTAGCTGCCCCATTAAAAAAAAAAAATCTAAAAACTAATCACATGGAAGGAAGTTCATTTATTCAACAAACATCCTGGACTCTGAATTAATCCCTTCAGAGGACTAGAGGATGGTTTGATCTAAGTGATTTATGGCGTCCCTTCTAACTCTGAAATTCCAGGACTGTAGAGACACAACTTCATCCTCTAAAACTTCCTTCATCCTCTAAAACTTCTCTTTGTCTTCAAGACATTTAATCTTTTGACCCCAGGCTATTGCATCCATGTGCCTTCTTACCCAGCATGAACCTCAGGGTCATTTATGTTTACAATGTCTTTCCTCTTAGCCTAAAATCTCTTTCCCTATATCTGCTCTTTGCAAATCCCCAGATCGAGGTAAAATTATCTGCATTCATTTTCTTTGTTCTCTCTCTAGTGTGCCAAACACTGCCAGCTCACACTATGGAAAAAAAAAACATTTTAGCTTTCTTATAAAGTCATTCTATATAAACTAGGCTCTCAATGATCAGCTGTGTTCCTTTTGTTGCCCAATTTTCAACTCTTCATAATAATGTAAAAACTAAATGCCCCACAACTCTGCCTCCTTCCCTTCCTCTGTTCTTACCTTATTTCTTTCTTTGCTGAGATTAAAACTACCCCAAATGATTTTCCTCACAATCCTTCCTCCATGTTTCTCAATTACAAACTTACCTGTAATTCTTTATCCTCTTCAAAGGCTAACCACTGAGCACACGTCATCTCTGCATGTCCACCTTGGTTAGGACTTATTCAGCACCACATGGCTCCTCTCTCATGATCCTTCTCCTCTGAACATAGATTCCAATTTGCTCTGTCCTACAAAAATCTTCCTTTGACCCTGAAGTTTCCCCAAACCACTCTGCTTTCTAACAACCATACCAGGAAGCCCAATCAGGTTCTTCCTGAACCTCGGTTTCCCTGACTTCCCCTGCACACCTGACCACACAGACATCTTCTCCTTTGGGGTTTCTCCCATACAATTCTTACCACTTCTGCTCTCACCCTTCAGTTATTCCTTGTGAGTCACCTTCATGGAGTTCTTTTTGTTATTTCTGACACCTACACATCTTTAAACTTCTTACTGTCCTTAAACATGGTGAGTTTTCAAACGTCACTCTCTCATGACTTCAAATATCAACTGTGCAGATCATTTCTCAATCACCCTCACTACTGTACTCGAGACCTCAGAGTGGACATCTCCACCATTTTTTTGGTCAAAAGGCAAACTGAAAACGTCTAACACTGACCCCCACCTGCTTCCAAAGCCTGCTCTTCCTCCTCCCTTCATGTTTCCTCTTACCACCTGAGCAAGTGTGCCTAGCTGCTACCTGACCTCTCTAGAAAAAAAGAGTCTTGCACGCTCAACATTACCGGTGCTGGTACTTCTCTCTACAGCACACATTTATTTGAGATCACTGCTACCACAATACAGAATTTAGGTGCGTGATTTCTCTCAAAATTGTCCTCATAAGATCTTAGGGAAGGTTAAGTATTTTAATCCCTATTTTATAAATTAAAACAACTAGAAATTTTGTCTCTTGGCTCTAAATTCAGGATTCTCGGACCACGTCTAGATCCACATTGTAACAAAGTTTCAGGCTCAGCTTGAAATCATAATACACTATCCAAAATATCTGTATTACATTAAAAAGACTCCCATCTAAAAAAATTACATGGGAAACATGGCAGGCTGAGAGGGAGGGTTAGTACTAAATGCTCTACATTTAGACATACCAGTTGTCTGTCCCTGCTTAATTTCCTCAGCAGTCCGGTCTATGAGGACATACAAGGACCACACCACACACGTGATTGCAATGACATGGAATGTTACAGAGCACATGATCTTCCTCCGTTCACTGGATGTCATCTGCAACTTTTCCCACTGACAAGAAATAACAGAAAACAGCATGAAATTTGAGTCTTTTAAGATAAAATGGAAAAACTGCTTGTTAGTGTTCCATTGAGAACCAATTTTCTGTATGATAAAAAACTAGGATTAATATGAGGAAACATTACATGACTGTCCAACAAAAATTTTCTCACAGACTAAAAATTATTCCTATAGATATCTCTACACAGACCCCTAGATAATACTATAAATTGGAATACAAATTACAGCTTGGAGTGTGGAGATATCTTCTGGAGATTCCCAATTTTTCTAATGCCACAGGTAAGCGAGAAGGGGAAAGTATACTGGAGTGAAAACACACAAGTAAACTAAGTCTTAACTATACCCCAGAAGTCAATGTCAAAAGAAGTTTGCCTTTCTTTTTGTTCTCTATTATATTCACAATGAAAAGCTTGCACTTGAAGCTGATAATTCCTAGATGTTAATAATCTTGGTTTTTAAAAAATCACTCTTGTCCTGCTTCAACTAACAATTCATCAGTGTTGCCTTGAGTTACAGACTCTTTTTAAAATGGGAGCAGGGAGTGAGAACAAAGCCTAAACGGCCTGTATATTTTGTTGCATATTTCATGTGAGAGGTGGCAGAGATATTAGAGATCACTGGGCATGATACTAATTTCACAGATGAGAAAACCAGGTAAGAGTAGTTATTTGCCCAAGGTCATGTAAGAAATCAGTGGCTGGCTAAGACTGAGGTCTTAAATCCAGATCCTCATGGTCTTGGCCTGAACTGTACTAGAGCAACTCCCATCAACTTTTTCTGGATATGACTCACTACCATTTGGTGATTCTTTTAGTTTTTAGTGATTAAAGGATGTATATGGTGAAATGAAAATGGGTCCTCTCTTTTCTTCCTTTTCTTTTTCCAAGGCTGGGGTTAAGTGACTTGCCCAGGGTCACACAGCTAGGAAGTGTTAAGTGTCTGAGACCAAATTTGAACTCAGGTCCTCCTGAACTCAGGGCTGGTGCTCTATCCACTGCGCCACCTAGCTGCCCCGGGTCATCTCTTTTCACTGATCTGAGTTTTGGAAGAATCACATGAATTTGCTGATAGTTTGGAATCTGGGACAGTTTCCAATCTTTTGGGGGTGACTCCTTTAATGGCACAGTTTTAGTCCATAAGCTTTGAATTTATATAGTTATGAAAACTGAACCTCAACCCCAAATTCCCCCATTCCAAGTCTAATTTCCAAGTACTGACTAAAACCAATCATTCTATCTCTACCAGTCCAGTTTACTCAGTCTTGTCAAGAGAACATGCTCCATTCCCCTTTGGTCACATTATTCCCTGACCTTAACACAGCTTTCCTATCATCTATTTATCTAACTTTTCCAAGAACCATTCTAGTTGTATGTGTTCCATGAAGTTTTCCCCAATGAAGCCAACTCATAGCAATCTCTCTCTTCTTTGAATCCCTGCTAATTCCTGATAATTCACACCACACAATTTGCATTGAATTTTATACTATCTTGGGAGAGTTATGTAAAAGTGCTTTTAAAGTTAGTGCCTCAGTTCCTTCAAGGCAGAGATCACGTTACAAGAATGTTTTCGTGTAGCCATGACAAATAGCATATTTTAGGCCACATAGGAAGTTTCAAAACACATAAGGTTTTATAATTAATTTCTAAATAGGAGATGGAAAACAGAGAGACAATCTGGTCCTAGCAGAAGAATATATATAACATTTCAAATTTCTATAGTTTTTAAGGTTTACTTAGCATTTTTCTCATAACAACCCAGTAAGATGTTTGGGTAGTACAGTATTATTATTTCAGTGCTATTTCTTCTACCCCATGTTGTTTCTTGAAGTACTGATGTATTTCATTTATTTCTTAATTCACATTCAACAAATATTTATGGAGTAGTACAAATTCTGACAATTACTGTTTAGCTAGCACTATTCTCTTTCACTTTAGAATATTTATATTGTCGTTATTTTATGTTATAAGTATGTAAAAATATTATACCTAATTTTTCTCCCTCATTTCTACTCGTGCATTTTTCTATAACCTTGACAAATGTCACAGAATCACAAAATTTAGAACAAGAAGAGACCTGTGAATCTAGCAAAGAATAAAAAACTTCAAGAATGGGATTAAGGTGATTTCTGGATCATATCCTCAAGTTTTTGCATTCAGGTGGTCTTCCACCATGATGAGGCCCAGGCAGATATAACCTAAGACGATACTGCCAGCTCATGCTAAAAGGAAAAAAAAATAAACAAACCCTATTCTATAGGCATTATCATCAAGATATTGGCCATCAAGCATCAAGAGTTCTTGCTCAATCTATACACTTACTGTGTATACTTACTATGACAGCCCTATCCCTTCCTTTCACCTTCTCAGAGTTATTCATCTGAATTTTAAATTCCTGCACAAAAGTAAAAATATGGAGTTTTGCCCCCTTCTCTATGACTGGAATGAACTTAAATTATGTGACCCCTGTGCTGAAACAACCAGATGCACTGATCAGTTCCTTCTAGTGATAAATATCTCATACTGTTCTTTCTATGTACGACATGAAGTTCATATAGAAGTTATTCTGAAGGAAAATGATTTATGACCAAGGAAGCTGAAGAAGCACCTCCATAGTTTCAGCACCATGGATCCCTTTGTCTTCAAATCGTGTGACCTTTCCTAGACCTTTTTAGTGGTTATATACCAGACCAGGGAATAGACAGAAAAATCTATTTGGGAAGGGATGAGACAAACTAATCACTAAAAAAGAAAGTAGATGCTAGGCTTAAGAATGACAGTAATGGCAGGAAACAGGAAAGCATGGTTTGGGTGTTTTGATTGTGGACAGAATTAGCAAAAAGGGATAAAAATTCAATAAATATGTAATGGGCAAACAAACCAGTAGTTGGTAGGGCTGTTTTAAAGCAACTCAGCAATTGCTCTATACTTTTTTTTTAATTATATATTTTTTTATAATATTATCCCTTATATTCATTTTTCCAAATTATCCCCCCCTCCCTCTACTCTCTCCCCCCGATGACAGGCAATCCCATACATTTTACATGTGTTACAATATAACCTAGATACAATACATGTGTGTGAATACCATTTTCTTGTTGCATAATAAGCATTAGATTCCGAAGGTACATGTAACCTGGGCAGACAGATATTAGTGCTAACAGTTTACATTCACTTCCCATTATTTCTTCTCTGGGTGTAATTGCTCTATACTTTTAAGAAATGAAATAATTTTATCACTGCATACAATTCCAATGTATTTCCTTTTAGCAATCACTCTAAATCTGTAAGCCAGAATGATAGTGGAATCAAGCTATTTTCTATTCAGATAA
This sequence comes from Sminthopsis crassicaudata, assembly GCF_048593235.1. NCBI lineage: Eukaryota > Metazoa > Chordata > Mammalia > Dasyuromorphia > Dasyuridae > Sminthopsis > Sminthopsis crassicaudata. The sequence continues at coordinate 625,641,558 of NC_133618.1, forward strand.
CATGATTTACTTTTCTACTGCCAATGATACACTTAATTTGGAACAGCAGTGTGACGTAGCAAGCAGAATAAAAGGCCAGGACTCAGGGGACTTCAGCACACCACATCTTTGGAGTAAAGGTCCCTCCAGCTCTTGTGGGAGTTTATTCATTTTAGTAAATTAGACACATTCCAGTGGGACAAACCTTGGCCTTAAAAGTACTATGTGTACACGTACTTTTCTCAAAGGTTTTAATTTGGTCTCCATTATGAACTCATATTTGCAGAGTTCACAGCATCGTGTGTCCGAACTCTTGATCCACTGTTGTAGGCAGGCTTGGTGGACAAAATGAAGACTTCCTGTGCAGTGACAGGGCGTAATAAGAGGATTCTCATCGTCTCCTTCACAGTGACATATCCTGCACCAGAAATAAAATACATTCATCACAAAACAAGCAGACTGAGAGGAAAAGTGAAACTCCGGTGGAAAATCTAAACAGCAGCTTGGTGACCAGGCCAGCCCTGTGTTCACTCTTGCTCAATCATACTAAAACACCTTCACATACAAGCACAGAGAGCACAGACACTGCTCACTACAGCCCACTGCAGCCACAGACAAGGTCTGGGGGTGTTCTGGAAGGAGAGGATGAGGATGGTCTGAGGAATTACATGCAGGAGTTTTTTATTTGAAGACTGAGAGAGGCATTTAAAGCCATAGGAAAGTATTTCCTAGAACAAAATTCTCTAAATCCATGGGTGTGATTTATTTAAATTAAAAATAAAATCAGCAATCATTCTACTTCACTCCCAAAACAAAATGACATCCTGACCAAAAAAGAGGATTTACTTTTCCTTTTTGAAAGGGCACCCACACTAACTTAGTGACAGATGCAAAGAAGTCACCATCTGATTGTTTCTCCTCCCAATAGGCAGCCTCCTTTCTAGGTTCAGAGAGCTAGTCCCAACTTCATATTTTACAATTGAGAAAACTGAAGTCCAGAGAAGTTAAGTAGCTGCCTAAGGTCATCCAAACAGGAAGCAACAAAGGCAGGATATGAGCCTCCCCCCACCCCCGTGCCCAGAAAACTAAGAAGCCACAAGACCCACCCACAGAAAAGTGGCTCTGACTTATAACCACTCCTTAGGTCTAGGGAAGCATGCAACATGACAGGATTACTAACCTCAAGAAACATGGCTCATTAAATGGATTTTTGAGAAGTAGAGAAGTGTTTTCTAGTAGTTGGAAAACAAGTTAGGACGGGCACCTTTTCTGAAAGGGGTCCAACTGTGTGGCCCAGGATATTGTGCATTCTCTCTGATGCTGGTATGGTTGATCCACTCAATCAGGGGGAAAAAAAAAGAAACTAAGAAAGAAGAATGAATGGGGTGAAACCAGAACAGGGAAACTGATGATTTCAGTGTGGAGAAGTCTGGCCAACAGTAAAAGACAGAGGAGAAAATTCCTAAGGAGTGTAGGGAAAAGGAAAGTAGACTTTGGAAGAGGTTGGAAAGTAGAGCTATCGTTAAAAGGAATTAGGATTTTGTTGGAAATGGCTAAATCCATTTCATCATAAGGAAAAGAAGTGTTGTAGAGGCATTTGCTCCATAAACAGGATATGCTTTAAAAAAAAAAAAAAAAAAAAAAAAAAAGACATGCTTTAATAGAGTCATAAAGAGATAAAGTAAGAAATAGTAGACTTGCTTGAAAATGAAATGATCTTTAGAAATGAATAAGCTGTTAAAAAAAAATCCAGAAATCAAGTGATAACACTTATTTTCCTCTCTTCCAAATTCTTTCAGAAAAACATTTCCTCATTTTGGCATCAAAAATAAAGATCATTTAAGACTCATTTTTTTGTTGTTGTTGTTGTTTTAAGTTAAAGAATCTGGATTCAACAAAATGTATAACCTATTTTTTAACCCTTTGAATAGGTGCCCATGTCCTTCATCCTTAACTTCACATATTGAAAGACAAAAAGACTGGAGAAGCAAGGAGAGCAGAACGAGTCAGAACTAACTAGAAGGGTCAGTGAAGGAGGGTGGTTCTTGGTAAACCAACCTGCATGTGTCTCCTGATGTTGACACAGGGGATAAAGGGGTAAATTTTTCAGAGAGGGGAGAAGGGCAATCCAGGTCACTATCTTTCTCAGTGGAGCAGAGGGGTGCCCGTATCTCCTTGTTTTTCAGCTTGGAGGATACACTGTCCTCAAAGACATCATCATCCCCCATATCATCTGAGCAGAAGCCTGTGCTCCCCACCAACACACTGGAAGATTTAGCTGCCAGCAAGCCAGCAGAGCCGCTTTCCAGCTCATGGAACTTGTGCAAACTGCTGGTGCTTGAACTGTGGGAGAAGGAAAAGAGGTAACAGAGCAATCGTTTGCTTTTCAAGGCTGCCTCATTATCTGCTTTCTCTTCAAGGGATGGGATGTTGAAACTCCCTTGGTTGGCTCCTATTCCAAAGGTGCTTGAATGATTGGCAGAAAATGATGGAACATGTGAGTGTTTATAATTGCCAAATACAAGAGGCTTCAGATTGAGAATCTGTTTTTCTTTATGGTGAAATTTGTTCATCCTGAGGCACTGGTCTTGAGGTGGTGCTAATTTTCCTTCAGAATAAGTTCTTTCTACACAGTCAAAACTCTCCATAGTATTCTGGGCCTTTTCAACCACATCATTGAGGGACTTGGAGAACTTGAGAGTTCTTCTGGCTTTGGTATTCTTAGGAGGCTTAAAGGCCTGGATCCATTCTGGACCAGAGGGGTTTTTCTTTGAGGCCTGAAATGTGTCTTTACAGATCACTGTCACAGTGACCCCTTGTGTCAGAGAACTCTGGCAGAGAGCAGATTTCAAGACAACAGCTGACTGCACGGGACTGTGATGACAACATTCAGAAAACACTGCACTGGAACTGCATGCAGAACAGTGGAATAAAAGGACAGAAAGTAAAAACAATTAAAAAAGAGAAAACAGATATATCAAAGTGAAGAAATGAGAATAGTGTGATAACATGGCAAGCAAACAGTGCACAAAATCAGCATTAAAAGTCTGAATCAAATGTATACTGATCAGAAAGTTAGAAACCAGCAAAGCCAAGCACAATGGTGCCTTTCATGACATTTTTTTCCGGAAAAACTGTTCTTCAATAAGCATCTCAGCAGGTCTCCAAGCAATACTCTACCTGCAGATGTCTTGGTTAGATGGGGTAACAGATGTGCGAGAGAAGCCATGGGGCGCTGCTGCACAGGTTGGACTTCCAGCCTGCAAAATAACATCACAAGTTAGCTGTAGAATCAAACTAGAAAGAACAGCTTTTGTGGCTGAAACAGCGAACAATGCTCCCAGGAGCTTTTCACTGTTATCCAATAAATGATGTTTATATGAATGACAGTGTACATAAAATCCCAAGAAATGAGACAGAGAATGATCCAAACAGAAAAAACTATTACTTACATTCACTCTGAGTCAATAAGGTCCCAAACAACAACCAAGTGGGGCTTGGCCTGGGATCTCCTCTTGGTCAATAAGTGAGTGCCCATAAACCCCAGAATTATCTCACAAGGCTTTACCAATGGACAGAGGGAAGGGAAAGGAAAGAAGAAAGAAAAAAATAAATAAAAGGAGCTCTGCTGTCCACCTGGCTGGCTGCAGTTGCGTCCCTATTGGGGCATCTTTTCCCATCACTCACAGAGGTGGTTTTTTGCCCTTTGTTCTCAAAAAAGACAGGGAAGTGAAGACATGGCAAGTGAGTTGGATTTCAGTGAGGGAGGGCTATGCAAGACCACCAGCCTTACCTTGTCCTCCAGAGTCCACCAGGCACTCTACTTGCTGAAGAAGGGAAGTGTATATGAAGCTAATAGGCAAGGGCTACCAGAATTTTGATGGGGCAGTAAGTGGAGCTGAGTGGACTTCAAAGGCAGAGATGTTCCTAAGTACTGGGGATAGAAGATGAGCTTGGAAGTAGCAATGGGGAGCAAAGAGTATCACACTTTTCCTATGCTCTGATCACTAAGCTTTGAGGAATGAGTAAAAACCCAACCAGGGCTGGAAAGGGTAGCCAGAAAAGCTGTATGACTAAGAGGGTTTCAGGGCTCAGGGAGAGCCAGAAATGGAAAGAGTGGGAAAAAACATTTAAGATGAAAGCAAATTTGTTATTATTTATGGAGCAAGTTTTCCAGAGAGTACAATGGAAAGGGTGAGTAGCTTAAGAATGGAACACTGGGGGGGCTTGGTAGAGAAAAAAGGAAATAAAAGAATAGACAGAGTGAGATCAAGAAGGGGACTTGAATGATGAAGCCAAGCACTTATGGTCCACGGGTTCCCTGGGATGAGGAGAGTCTGACTGGGTGGAATGAGATTAATAATTGACAAACTAGGAATTCGACCCCAGGACGAAGTAACTTTAGGGTGCTGGGCTACTAAGAAGACGAGAGGGAAGATTGATGGCACAGTAATTATCTCCTTTTTCTATAAAGGGACCAGATCAGCAGATAGGCAGTGGGACAAAGATGGAGTAGCACTTCTCTGTGCTCTGTTGGCAGGATGGTCTTCTTCCTGAAGTTAAGTGGAAAGAAATTAGCCCAGGAGTCCACAACTTAATGGTCCACAAATATTTTCTACAATCTGCAGTAATTTTTTCAAAATGACTTTTACTGATGTATTTGTTTTTTTATATCACCATAGCCCCCAGCAATCCTTCCCCTCATCTTGCCAGAAAGCCAACAAATAGTGTTTTTAAGACAAAAGAAAAGAAAAAAAGGGGGGGAGGGAAGGGTATAAGTGATTAAATACACTGAAAAAAATCTGAGAATATATATAACACGAGTGGACTTTCCACCTCTATAAAGGGTGCATTATAAGTGTCTTTTCACATCTCTTCTTTCAAGCCATGATTATTTTTTAAATTTTGCAACATTCATTTTTGATGTTGTTTGCAGTTGTTTTTTCAATTTCCATTTTTACATTCTTGTAGCCACAGCATGTAATTTTCTTGGCTCTTATTTTATTTTTGCATCAGGTCATGTAGAACTTTCCATGTTTCTATATATTTCATCACATTCATCATTTCTTACCACAATTTGTTTAGCCCTTCCTTAATCAATGGCTATCTATTCTGCAGTTCTTGGCTATTATTAAAAGCAACACTATAAATAATTTTATGTATGTGAGAATTTTATTTTATCAATGGCCTCCTTGGGATATAAGCTGATTAATGGAATCTCTGGATTGGACATTTTAATTACTCAACCTTGGCCTTCTAATTATCCCTATTTGTCAAGAGAGCAACATCATCCTTCCAAGTCCTTCAGGACCTTCTGAATCTCACAGTATTTCTCAACCAGCATTTCCAATTTGTCGCAGATCAAATACCCTTCTCTCTTCTGATGCTTCCACCACTCTGTTCTAGGTTCTTATCATTTCTCAGTTAGATTACCTCAGCATGTCTGGTTACCCTGACTGCCTTAAATTTCTTCCCTCTACAACTTCAGCCTCCATTCAGGTACCAAAGTGAATTTCTTAAAGTGTAAATTTCCTGTCATCCTTTCTCTTGCCGCTTCCTACATACACTGAAGAAACTCCCCCGGTTTCCTATTGCCTCCAAGATCAAATACAAATTCTTTAGTTGGCATTCAAAGCCCTTCATAACCTAGTTCCACCTCCCTACCGCTACAATCTTTTTACAACTTACTCTGTATCACACTTACGCTTCAATGCTGTGATAGTGATTTTATGATTCCACAAATGACATTCCCTCTCTCAGCTTTGGTATCTTCTGCGCCTGAAATGTTCTCTCGCTTCATCTCTACCTCCTGGGGGCTACTCCTCAAATCTTTGCTAAAAACCCATCTTTTACATGAAATCTTTTTTCAATCCCTCTCAATTTTTAGTACCTTTCCTCCTTTGATTATTACCTATTTATCCTATAGATAAGCTTGTTTGTAACTATGATCTAATGAAAGAGAACACAAGCAACCAAATAAACTCCTTGAGGACAAGGTCTGTCTTTTGCTTCTTTTTTTAATCCTTAGGATTTAGCACAGTGCCTGACATATATAGTAGGCATTTAATAAATATTTACTGGCTGACTTTATTTGCATGTTGGCAAACTGCCATCCAAAATAGTTGTAGCAAATCATAGCTCAATGTAGTAGTGTGCCTATCAGTCTATAACCCATTTTTGGTCATCTTTGCTTATTTTTAAGGCGAGAGGTTAGGGTTACTTTGATTTATATTTCTTTTATTGGTGGCTTTGAGAATTCTTTTATATGATCATTAACATAACTCTTTTTTTTTTTGGTTGTTTTTGTTTTTTTTCCTGAGGCTGGGGTTAAGTGACTTGCCCAGGGTCACACAGCTAGGACGTGTTAAGTGTCTGAGACCATATTTGAACTCGGGTCCTCCTGAATTCAGAGCTGGTGCTCTATCCACTGTGCCACCTAGCTGTCCCCACAGTTATGTTTACTATAAATTTCTTTTCAACTTACTCACTTTTACTTATCTTTTTTCTTTTTTCACATGTACCCTCTTTGTGTCTGTTTTGCTTATATATATCTTGCATATCAAACTTTTATCAGAGAAACAATACAAAGTTGTTTTTTTTTCCTATTTGACTATTTTCCTTCTTAATTTTAGGTGCATTAACTTAGTGCAGAAGTTTTTCAGTTTTATGTAGTCAAAATTCTCTCTTTTATCTTTTGTAACTGCCTCTATTCTTTGTATGGTTATCAATATATCTTCTAACCATAGCTTGGAGAGGTGTATATGTAATCTGCTTCTCTTCTAGTTTTTTTATATGATGATCTTCAACATTAAAGTCATACATCTATGTAAAATATATTATAGGATATAGTTTAAGGTATTGGAGTAGGTCTAATTTCTGCCAGAATGCTTTCCAGTTTTCCCAGAAGCTTTTTAAAAAATCAAATAAGGAGTTCTTTCCTAAATAATTTATGATTTACATTTTAGGAAACAATAGTTACTGAGTTCAATTGTTTCTGATTCTCCCTTGTCTAAAGATTTACTTCTCTATTTTTAAATAGCCCCAGTTTTGATGACTGCTACTTTTGAAAATAGCCTGAAATCTGGGAGTCTTATCTTCACCTTTGTTCCTTCTATAATAATTTCATATGGATTTTCTCTGTTTCTACTGGGCTTTACTAGTATTATACAGAAATGTTTATGATTTGATTATTTTATATCTTGTAAGTTTACTAAAATTAATAATTGTTTCATTACCAAGTTGTTAATATTCTATTTTCAAAATTTTCTTGTGTCACTCTCACTTATTTCCTTATTTTTTTCCTCTACACCTTTATCTCTTTAACTCTTCTAGGAAATCTTATTATTTGGTCTTATTTCTTGGTCTTCCCTGCCACCCACTAGCTTTTTATAATCCTTTTTTTTTTTTGGCTCTATGTTCATTTTTTTTCCAGGCTAATTCTTGATTTGAATTTTATGTTAAAGTTGGGCTCTGATGTTTCATGCTGCTATTTTCAAAGCTAGGTCTGAGGGGGTCTGAAATTTTTGGTGCTTCTAGGTGGTATGCTCTAGGGAAGAGATGTGGTCACTGTTTTCCTGGGTCTTCACTCTGTTCTTCACCCAGGAAAAACTTTTGTGTCCCTATAGCCCTAAGAGCTGGTGCTCCTCTTTGCTTTAGAACTGTTAGGGTTCCTGCTCCTTGTGACTGACCACCAGCACTCTTCTCCACCCTGTAACTGAGAACTGTGTATGGGCAATAAAGTTGTCAGTGAATACCAGCTGTACCCAGTGCCAGCAAAGGGTCCTCTATAATCTCTTTCTGACCAGCTGTCTGATCCCCATCCTGTCTCTAGGCTAAGAGTTCCCAAAGCTACTGCTGCTAAATCCTTGCTGTCCTCAGCTGTGTGGGCTCTAGACAAGGCCTCTATTCCAGAATCTGGATGCCTACTGTCATTCCGTTAAGTTTTCTTAGGCAGGAACCCCAACCTTTTATTGGGTCTATCACTCCAAAATCTGATTTGAGGTATTATTTTTAAGTTGTTTGAAGGGATTCTTCAGCCTAAGTAGCAGTTCCTAACCTGCTATTTTGGCTCTACAAACTCATAGGATGTAAACTAGGGTTTTAGTGCCATTTCTCCTGAACCAGAGAGTTTATAATCCTGAAATCTGTATTTTAACAAATTAAGAACAAATAATTTGTTCCAAAATTTGTCTCTGTATTTTTAACACTTTGCTTCCTTTGTGAACTTTCTTAATCTTACTGGATCAATGAATGAAAAATCATTTATTAAGCACTTACTATGTAACACTATGTTAAGTCCTAGTAATACATACACAAATGTGGACATAGTCCCTGCCCTCAAGAAGCTTATGTTCTAAGAGTGGGAAACAACATACCTATGGAGGTGATTGCCAAAGAAGATGAAGTTATAGGATGGTAAGTAGAGCCTGGACAACAGTTGTAGTCAATGTGTGTGTATTTATAACTGTTGTTTGCATTCAACATCACATCATATATGAATTTCCACCTTTTCTAAGCCTTATAGTCATTTTTATGACACTGTTATATTATATTACCTTTTTAGTGACAGTAGTATAGCATGAGCTTGGAAGTGGCAATGGGGAACAATGAATATTCCAACTCTACCAATATTCAATTCCAATATTCAACCCAGTGAATATGGGGAAATTAATGAAAATGCAACCAGAGCTGGAAAGAGTGACCAGCAGATGGATTCACAATTCTACCAAATATTTCAAGAACAATTCACTCCATTACTATATAAACTATCTGGGGAAATGGGCAAAGAAGGAATCCCATCAAATTCTTTTTATGATATAAACATGATGCTGATACTTAAACTAGGAAGAGCCAAAACAGAGGAAGAAAATTATAGACCAATTTCCCTAGTAAATATTGGTGCAAAATTTTTAAATAAAATGCTAGCAAGAAAATTACAGCATTATGTTACAAGGTTCATACACTCTGACCAAATGAGATGTACAGCAGCAATACAGGGCTGGTTAAATATTAGGAAAATTATCAACATAATTGACTACCTCAATATCAAAACCAACAAAAATAATTATTTCCATAGATGTAGAAAAAGCTTTTTATCAAAATATAGCACCTATTTCAAATACAAAGACTAGAGGGCAAAGAAATGGAGTTTTCCTTAAAATAATAAGTAGTATCTATCAAAAACCATCAGTAAGTATTATCTGTAATGGGGATAAGGTAGAAGCATTCCAAGTAAGATTAGAGATGAAGAAAAGATATCCATTATCACCACTAATATTCAATATGGTATTAGAAATGTTACTATAGCAATAAGACAAGAAAAAGAAATTGGAGGGAATTAGAATAGGCAATGAAGAAACAAAACTATCAGCCTTTGCAGATGTCATGATAGTATGCTTACAGAATCTTAGAGAATCAACCAAAAAACTAGTTCAAATAATTAACAATTTTAGCAAAGTATCAGAATATAAAACAAACCCACATAAATCATCACCATTTCTATATATTACCAACCAAGTCCAGCAGCAAATTATAGAAAGAGAAAGTCTATTTAAAATAATAGTAGACAATACAAAATACTTGGAGTCTACTTCCCATGAGAAACCCAGGAACTATATGAACTCAATTAAAAACCAATTTTCAGACAAATAAAGCCAGATCTAAACAATTTGAAAAATAACAACTGTTCATGGGTAGGCCAAGCTAATATAATAAAAATAACAATTCTAGTTAAATTAATTTATTTAATCAGTGCCCTACAAATCAAATGACCCAAAAGGTATTTTATAGAATTTTAAAAAATAATACCAAGTTCATCTGGCAGAAAAAAAAGATCCAGAATAATTAATATAACACAAAGATCTCAAATTACAATTACAAAGCAGCAATCATTGAAATTATCTGGTACTGGTAGATAGAACAATGAATTAGTGGAATGAAGTACACAAAACACATAATAATCTCGTTTTTGATAATCCCAAAGACTCCAGCATCTGGGATAAAAATTCACTATTTAATAAAAACTGGAAAAATTGGAAAACAATGAAGCACAATCTAGGTATATAGACTAATATCTTATACTATCAAGATAAGGTCAAAATGATTTAGATATAAAGAGTCATGCCCAAAACAAATTAAGAAAGCAAGGAACAGTTTACCAGATCTACGAAGAAGGGAAGAATTTTTGAATAAAGAGATAGAGAACATTATGAAATATAAAATGGGTAATTTCAATTATATTTAATTAAAAAGCTTTTGCAGAGCATTCTCAGTAAGATCAGAAGTGCAACAAGGTTGTCTAGTATCACCACTGTTATTCATTGTACATTCATGTACACCATTATTATTGTACTAGAAAGGTTAGTTTTAGGTATAAAAGAAAAAGAAATTGAAGGAATTAGAGTACATAATGAGGAAACCAAATTATCACTCTTTGCAGATGATGTGATGGTATACTTAGAGAATCAACTAAAAACCTACTAAAAATAATTAACAATTTTAGCAAAGTAAAAAAGATATAAAACTCACATAAATCATCAGCATTTCTATACATTACCAACAAAGTCCAGCAGCAAGAGACAGAAAGAGAAATCTCATTTAAAAAACTGAACATAATATAAAATATTCGGGAGTTTACCTATCAAGACAAAGTCAAGAACTATATGAACAAAATCACAAAATACTTTTCACACAAATAAAAGTTACCAATTGGAAGAATATCAAATGCTCATTGGTAGACCAAGCTAATATAATAAAAATGATAATACTACCACAATTAATCTACTTATTCAGTGCCATACCAATCAAATTGCCAGGAAATTATAGAGCTAGAAAAAAATAATAAAATTCATTTAGAAGAACAAAAGGTCAAGAATTTCAAGAGAATTAATGAAAAAAAATTTCATGATTTAGACATAAAGGAAGATACTATAAGCAAAATAGGAAGACAAGGGATAGCCTTCTCAGATCTGTGGGAAAGGAAGGAATTTGCAGAGAATATCATGATATATAAAGTGGATAATTTTGAATATATTGAAGTTCTCATACAAAAAAAAAATCAATGCGCCCAAGAGAAACAGAAAGCTAGGGAAAAAAATTTACATCTAATGTTTCTGATAAAGGCCTCATTTCTAAATTTCTAAATAGAGAAGTGACTCAAAATTTCAAGAATACAAGAAATTCCCCAATTGATAAATGGTCAAAGGAGATAAACAGATAATTTTTATACATAGAAATTAAAGTCATTTTTAGTCATATAAAAAAAAAAAAAGCTCTAAATCACTACTGATTAGAAAACTGCAAATCAAGACAACTCTGAGATACTACTACACACCTGTCAGATTGGCTAAGATGACAGGAAAAGAAAATGACAAATGTTGGAGGAGAATGGGAAAACAGAGACACTAATCCATTGTGGTGAAATTGTGAAGTGATCCAACCATTCTGGAGAGCAATTTGGAACTGTTCCCAAAGGACTATAAAACTGTGCTTACCCTTTGATCCAGCAGTATCTCTACTAGATCTGTATCCCAAAGGCATCATAAAAAAATAAAAAGGACATACACGTGCAAAAATGTTTGTAGCATCCCATTTTATAGTGGCAAGAAACCAGAAACTGAATGGATGCCCATTAGTTGGAGGATGGCTGAATAAGTTATAGTATATGACTATGATGGAATATGATTTTTCTATAAGAAATGATCAGCAGGATGATTTCAGAAAAGCCTAGAAAGACTTAACATGAACTGATGAGTAGAACACCAAGAGAACACTGTACATGGCAACAACAAGATTATGTGGATCGACTATGATGTATTTGGCTCTTTTCAACAATGAAGTGATTCAAGGCAATTCCAATACACTTGTGATGGAAAGAGCTATTTGCATCCAGAGAGAGAATTGTGGAGACTGAATGTGGATCACAGTATAGTATTTTCACTTTTATTGTTTTTTATTTATTTGATTTTCTCTCTCATTCCCTCCTTTTTTGATCTGATTTTTTTTTTTTTGCACAGCATGATAAATGCAGAAATATGTCTAGAAGAATTGCACATGTTTAACCTATATTGGATTACTTGCTGTCTAGGATAGGAGGGAGGTGCAAAGGAAAAGAGAAAAATTTAGAACAAAGGGTTTACAAGGGTGAGTGTTGAAAACTATCTTTGCATGTATTTTGAAAAAAAAAAAGCTATTATTAAAAAAAAAAAAAGATTTGGGCAAAAGTGATGCAACCAAGCTTAAAAGGAAAGCAGAAAACTGGGGAAAAAATTTATAGCAAATGTCTCATTTCTCAAATATATAGAAAATGAAGTCCAGTATATAAGAATACAAGTAATTTCTCAATTGATAAATAGTCAAAGGATATGAAAGGCAATTTTCATTCATTCATTCTTTCTTTCTTTTTTTTTTTTTTTTGGCTGAGGCAATTAGAATTAAGTGACTTGCCCAGGGTCACACAGCTAGGAAGTGTTAAGTGTCTGAGATCAGATTTGAACTCAGGTCCTCCTGACTTCAGGGCTGGTGCTCTAAGTCAGGGCTGGTACTCTATCTACTGCACCAAGTAGCTGCCCCAAAAGGCAATTTTCAAAAGAAGAAATCAAAGCTATCTAGAGTCATGAAATTATGCGCTACCACTGATTAGAGAAATGCAAATAAAAACAACTCTGAAGTGGTAAGTCAGGTGGTACCACCTAACACACCTTTCAGAGTGGCTAATATGACAGAAAAAGTAATTGATAAATGTTGAACAGGATGTGAGAAAACTTGAGTCATTAATGTTTTGTTGGTGGAATTGAATTTTCTCCAATCCAACCATTCTAGAAAACAACTTGAAACTATGCCCAAAGGGCAATTAAACCACGAATACCCTTTGATCAAGCAATACCACTACTAGGTCTCTATACAACAGAGACTATAAAAAAGGGAAAGAGACCAACCTATTAAAAATATTTATAGCACTTCTTTTGGAGGTGGTAAAGAAATGGAAACTGAATGGATGCCCATTAATTAGAGAATGGTTGAACAACTTGAGGTATATGAATATAATGGAATATTACTGTTCTATAAGAAATGATGAGCAATTTTATTTCAGAAAAGCCTGGAAAGATTTATATTAATTGATGCTGAGTAAAGTGAGCAGAATCAGGAAAACATTGTACACAGTAACAGCAATATTTTAAAAAAGTTCAACTATGAATGACTTAATGACTTAACTCTTCTCAGAAAATACAATGACCCAAGACAATTCCAAAGGACTCATGATATGAAATTCAATCCCCATCCAGAAAAAGAACTAGTAGAGTGTAACTACAGATTGAAGCATAATATTTTTACTTTATTGATTTTTTCCATGTTTTCCTTTTTGTCAATTTCTTCTTTCATAATAAATTAACATGAAAATGTTTTATATGATGTGTGTGTGTATATGTATATAAACAAACCTGTATTAAATTGTTTACTGTTGTGGGAAGGGGAAGGAAACAAGGAGAAAATTTTAAGGCTCAAAATTTTTTTAAAGGATATTTAAAATTGTCCTTATATGTAATTGGAAAAAAAATACAATTAAAAAAAAAAGAAAGAAAGGCTATGTTATCAGACATAGCCTGAAGGTCTCAGGAAGATTAAAAGATGGAAAGAGTGGGAAAAGAAAAGATTAAAGATGAAAGAAAATTTACAGTCAATCCTTCCACACAGCAACTTTCCCTATCACAGTTGATATATCATGGGTTGGCAAAAGAAATCAAACAGGAATTTTGGGGGAGTTTTGTATAAGTCGCAGATAACATGCGAAGGCCAACAGATGACACAGAGAAAGTTTAGAAATTCAATAATACATAAAATATATATAATATATATAATATATATATAAGGTACTGTAACTCCCCATTAAAAAAGGAAAAAAAAAATCAAGACTTTTTCTTTGTTATGGAGGGCAAAAAACCTTTTTATGTGGATTTTCCAGATCACATGGGCACTGTGCCACTAAACCCCACAAGGTCGATGGGATAACTATTTCCTATGGAGCACATATTCCAGAGAATCCAATGGAGAGAAAAGCAACTTTAGAGAGAAACACTGGCATTTTTTTTCTTTTCCCTGCAAGCAGCCATCTAATACCCCCCTTTCTCCAACACCTTCCTTCAAAACCTGACAAATGCTGAGCTAACTGGTTAATGCAGATGTCACTCATCACCTGTGTCTGTATCCCTGGGAAAGAATACTGCCAAAGTAAATGAACTTATCCACAGCATGCAAGATTGCTTTGTTTGCTGTAATGATGATAGCACATGTGGATGATGAGGTGCTGGCTGGTAGAGAACCTCTGTCTTCTTTGTTTTTTTAGGCCAAAATTAGCACAAGGGACAAAGAATTAATCTAAACTCTATTGCATCTCAGCCTCAGAGGCTGCACTGAGTGCACAGTCATCTGCCAACAAAAAGTCCTGTAGCTATTCTCCCTCCATTTTAGTCTTGACTAGTAGCCTTTTCAAGTTATATTATTTGCCATCAATGTTAATAATTACATTTACCTCAATGCCATTTTTGTCCTCCACTGAAGGCATTTGACATCACTGGAAACATGTCTTCTCGTTTAACTTTTTTTAGTAATAGTGTGTGTAATTTTTTCTAATCATTTGATGTTCTCTCTTTCAATCATCTTGAAAACTGACTCCTCCAATGCCTTCAAAATTGGGTGATGTCTAGCACCAATTTTTAAAATTCCATTTATCTGATCTAAATGCTCTTCCTATTTTTATCTTAAGTAACAACTATACCTCTTAGTACACCTTAGTACACCTCATAGTACACTGGGAATTAGGGTATCAGAAATCTTGGTTTAACAATTCAAAGATTTATTAAGCACCTACTATATGAAAGGTATTGACCTAAGTGTGGTGGATATAAATGTAAATATGAAACAATCCCTGTCTTCTAGAAATTTACCATCTATGGGAAGAGAGAGTAGGATATAATATATATAGAGAGATAAGTAAATACAAGACATTTTCTGGAAGGAGAAAAAAAACTAATATAAACTAGGGCAAATCAAGAAAGGCTTTGTATAAGAGACTGAACTTTATCTGAGCACTGAAAGAAACTCATAGAGCATCCTTTGGTTAAGAGCCTGCACAAAGACATGAAGATAGAATGCCAAATTTCAGGAACAGCTATTAGGCAACATTAAATGGTATTTTTAAAGCTTAGAAAAGTAGATTAGAAATAGATCAGGA
This sequence comes from Sminthopsis crassicaudata, assembly GCF_048593235.1. NCBI lineage: Eukaryota > Metazoa > Chordata > Mammalia > Dasyuromorphia > Dasyuridae > Sminthopsis > Sminthopsis crassicaudata. The sequence goes on from NC_133618.1 coordinate 625,656,766, forward strand.
AGAATTTTAATTGCTAGGCTAGGGAATTTACATTTACCCTAGATGGCAATGAAAATTTTTTTTTTTTTGCAGAGGAGCAGCAAAATAGGATAAATGATCTTGGGGTGACCTGGCTAAATCAGGTCTCATTCCAAGTTTTCTGTAGACTTATTTTTCCCCCCCATCTTTATATTCTAAATTTATATTACTAATGGCAGCCATGTTCTTGGTGAATTAAAAAAACAAATTTGTCATTCAGTGACCAATTTAACTAATTATTAGGTACTCATCTGGACCTTACTCAAACTCCACAACTTGTTTACTATGGGTACAGCTTTTAATAACCCAAATATAAAATATTACTAAATATTAACAAAGGCAAATAACTAATTACAGATACGGGAATCATTTCCTAATTAGGTACAGTCAAACCATACACTTAGGGTCAAAAGCAAAAATGTGAAGAGTCTAAAGAGGAGAAAACAACACTATATGCAGCTTCAGCAATTCAAATTCTGAATGTTCAAAAAAGTTATTAATGGTGAAAAACTGGAAATGGACAAAGGAAAAGATACCTACATGGATGTTTACTGTTTTCTGAAGAATTCTTTAAAGCAACTGATGGGATACAAGCCACAAGAGCCCAGGAGTCACCTTAATATCTAAAGATTTTAATTTCTCAACCAGAGAGACACTAGAAACACATTAAGAACACACGTATCTTTTTAAATGTTATAGAGATAGTGTAATATTTTAAGTGGAATCTTTTCACAAAATACTGGACAAAGATGGAAAGGAAAATAAGTCTGGAAAGCTTGGCAAGAAGCCCAATTTAGACAGGTCATTGCAAGAACATTTATTTTATTTTTGCCACTCTTATGCTTATGAAAATAATGGAATCATATTATGAGAGAATTCCTCTTTATAAATACTTATCTGATTTACCATCTGATTATTATACCATCTGATTAAATGAGGAAAGTCAACTCTTTGGCAGCTTTAATAAAGGTAAATATTAATGAAAGGTTAAAGTCCTTAATGAAACCTTCAAAAAGACATTGTGTAATTACGGCAATGATCTATTTTAAAATATAATTTATATTAAAAATATCTAAATGATGATAGATAGAAAAAGAATAAAAATGATTTCTTTACTTTTAAACTAGCTTCCACTAAAATGACTCTCAGTTGACCTAGTAAGTAGAATGAAAAACTAAACTTTTTAGTTAAGTTTTTAAAAAATCGAATAAAAATATGCCTTTGCCTGATAAGACAAAGACTCCTTTCAACATGCACTGAAAAGCTCTTCTATAATAAGCTGCAATGAGTAATCTTGCAAATATGCATGTTTCAATAAATTAAAGCAATGACTGTTATTCTCAGGTAGACAGAATTCTCGTTCTACATGTTTCCAGGCACTTAGAAACTCAAGCTCTCAATGTTTCATACTTTAGGAAAACCTTTTTTTAATAAAAATATAAATTATCAAAATAGATACATGGTCTATGTGCTTTTCTATGACTCATATATAACAATTCTCTTGTATTTTAAGGCTTTCCTTTAAATATATTCTTTTTTTGATATAATTACAATATAATTTGATCTCTTAAAGTTCATTTTACTAAAAGTTCAGGTACATACCTACTATGTAAAGCAGGGTATGCCCCAAAATTGGGTGGTAATTGACCCAAATAGAAAATTTAATATCTTCTTTTATTATCTAAGAACTTACTCTAGAGGTGATTTTTAAAGTTCATGAGGGTCCAAGAAAAATAATATATTTAAAAAGTGATTTCTATATTGTTACTGAGCTACTTTAAGCTATTAATCTAATTTGAGGTCAAGATGGTAATTAAAATAGGCTTGGTTGATGAATCAGAATTAGCAGCTAGCACAAAATCATTTCCAGAGGGTTCTCCAGGAGACTGAGATAGTCCATCAAAATAGATATTATCTTTTTTAGGGGCTTGATATTTCATCCTTATAAATAAAAAAATAAATTAGGGAGAAAGAATATTTATAAAGAATACTTCTTCACTTTTATGCTGTCAGATTTATAATTTGTTTTAACTTCAGTGCTAAAAGGGAACTTAACTGAAAGGGATGATTTAATCCAGTTCTTTCCTATATCTAAAAAAAATAAATCCAAAAAGGTATAAGTGACTATCAAAGGCAAGACAATGTTTAAAGGCCACAATTCCTGGCTTCTAGTCCAGTTCTCTTGCAGGACACATGCTGACTGCTTCACTTCTGCAATTCAAGTTTTACAACATTTTAATATCCAAATTTGAGAATCTGGAATCTGAACTGGTTTGGTAGTTAATCGTCTCAGTTTTTCTCCCAAGTGAATTCTCATTTGGTCATTTTAATATGATTTTGAATAGCTGTAACTGTCTTCATATCAGGAAAGCTATCAATGCTTCTTTGTCAAATAGCATTGAGGAAATCTTATTGGCTAAAATTTGCTATAGTTCATTGATCATTTCCATAATAATGTATTGTAATATGGGGTGTAAAAGGCTGAAGCTCTGAGTTGGTACAGTAGAATCAGACAACCAAGCACTTAAGGCTAATTACCCACGGGACAATACTCTATTAGCATATACATGGAAAAATGGCCCCTCTCACTATTCTGTGCTGGCTCCATCTTTTGGTGTATACAGATAATTGTAGAAGGAGTAAAACAAGCCAGAGTCAGACAAGGAGAGGGAAGAATCCTTGAAGAGCATGAGTCATCCCCTTCACTTCTCCCCCAAAAGACCAAAGACTTTTGCTTATCCTGACTTTGGCTGATCCTAAGGCATACAGAGTGCTGACCTGGACTTCACAATGGGGAAATTTGGATCATTTGGAATCCACATTCTAAAAGGGACTCCACTAGATTTTTATCACTTGTTAGTTCCTTGAGTTAGAAGACATGAGACAAAGTCATTGATCAATGAGAATTTAAGTGCCTACTATGTGCCAGGCCTATTGCTGGGTACTAGGAATACAAAACCAAAGGGTAAAAATATTTTCACTTGCAAGAAGCTAACTTCTTGTAGTTTAATGGGGGCAAAATACAAAGCAATTAAATACCAGGTAGTCTGAGAAGAACATTAGCAATTGGAATCATGAAATATTTGATGTAGAAGATAATACCTGAGTTATACCTTAAAGGAAGAGGGAGGTAGAAGGAATGAGTGAGGGCATTTCTGCCATATGGGATGGCCAGTGTCAAGGCACAGTGAGGGCTGCTTGTTTGGCTAAAGGGCAGATTTAGGAGGTAGTAGAGAGGTTCTTCACAGAGGCTAGAAAAACAGACTGGAGCCTGATTGGTTAGCATTTTAAAAGCTAAACAGAGGCTGTTAAGAGTAGCATCCTCTGGTAGACTAATAGCTTTGTTCCAGAGTCGCCAGATTATACTTCTAAGTTTGGCGAACCATTCCATAAATGTGTTAAAAAAGGAGAAAGGATAAGATATGGTGGACAGATCTTCTGGGTTAACATTAGCTAAGGCTAGTCTAACATTTCAGGCTTGAGAATGAAACATGAAACATTTATGGGCCATAAAGTGTATCGTCAACCAATTAGTCAACAAGCAATTCTCCCCAAGGAGCTTACATTTTAATAAGGAAGATGACAAATATGTACATACAAATATATTGATTTTTACTTTCTTTGTATCCTGTGGCAGCCCCGAATACAATGACTGGCATGCAGTCAGTGCTTAATAAGTGCTTGTTGACTTCATGAATTCGCATATATAGTACATGAAAGGTAATCTTAGAAAGGAAAATTTCAGGGCTAACAGAGAAAGCCCTCTTTCAGAAGGTGGTGTTTGTACTGAGTCTAGAGGATGGAAATGAGAGAGTATTCCAAGCCTGGGAGATCACCAGTACATAGGCCTGGAGATTGAAAACTGAGTGTTGTGTGGGAGGAACAAGTATACTACAACATATACACACATAAAGAGTTACACACACACATGCATGCGTGCACACACACTATAGTACAGTGATAAAGAGTTAAATCTAAAAAGACTGAAGAGGCAAGAAGGGGACAAGTTATGAAGACCTTTAACTGTCAAAGGATTTTACATATACAATCATGGAACAACAGGGAGCTGCTAGGATTTACTGACTTTGGAGGTGACACTGTCAGGGTGCTACTAGGTCTCAAGTCAGAAAGACCTGAGTGCAAATTCAGCATTAGATATCCCAGCTGTGTGACCTTGGCCAAGTCACTTAACCTCAGTCTGCCTTAGTTTCCTCACCTGTAAAATGGGAATAACAATAAGATCTAATTCCCAGGTTGTTGTGGGGATCAAATGAGTTATTTAAAAAATGCTTAGAATAGCACCTGGCACACAGTAGGCACAATATTTTTGTGGTTATTATTTTTATTATACTTAAAATATCACTTTGTCAATCTTAAGAAAGATGGTCTAGAAGATGCTGAAACCACAGGTAGCCAGACCAATAAAACAAGCTGACAAAGAATGTGATAACATGATTAGAGAGAAAAGGATATTATAAATTTTGTAAATAAAGAAACAACATGATTTAGCAACTGATGGGATGTATGGAGTAAGTGAGACTACCAAACTTCCTGACTAAGAGAACTGTGGCATTCTTGATAACAGTTGTTGGAAAGTTCAGAAAAGGTGAGGCTTAGAGAGAAAAATAATGATTTCTGTTGTAGACATGTTAAGTTTGAGAAATCCAATTTAAAAATTCCCAAGAAAGAGCTAGTGAAATGATATTATAACAGAGGCTGTTGAAAATAATGGGAGTTTGATTAGAACTATGGAAAACTGGGAGGAAATACCAAGATGACAGAGTACCAGGAAGTATATAGCTAAGTTTAACCCCACAATTTCCTCACCAAAAAAACTCAAAATGTACCAGTCCTAGTTCTGTCTAGAAATCCAAGAAAAAGTCTAAGTGAATCATTTTTTCCAGCCCAGAGTGAAATGGCAAAATAGAGAGCCTTTGGGACACATAGACTATGGCCAGAACTAGCTATGAGAGTCTTTCAGGGTAGAGACTGAAAGAGGGGTGAAGCTATTTAGTGGGACCAAAAAGAAGTCCCAGGATCCCCCCAAAGGAAACATTGTGCAGCATATTGGAAAAGGTACAAATCTGCCATCTGTTTTTCACTACCTAGTTCCAGGTGAAGGAAATGGGGCAGACTGCCAAGGAACATTGTACTTGCAGGTACCATTGCAAAGTGAGGAACAGGCCTGGGGCCCGTTGAATTAAATTCTGTTCTATTAAAGGAGCATGGGATTGGCATAGCTGATGGTGCCTTGGAGCCAGGAAAACCTGTCTTGGTGCCCAAGGATGGTGCTATGCTCCTGGGTAGCCACTGAACTTCTCGGGCTTGAAGCAAGCTCCATGACTGGAGAGCAAAGAAGGTACACTGGGGATTTCTTCATCCAAAACATCAGTGACATCACAGAGTGAGCCTCTGCTCCCACTCTATGATTCGGAGAATAAAAAAGCAAAACGGAGAAGCTCCTCTCTAATACAAACGAAGGAATAGAACACATGTGCTGAAAAATAAAGAAATTTTGGGGGTAGGGCAGGGGAGAGGATAAGCAGAGAGCACTAATAAAGAGGATAATTAAGCGTCTGGAAACTGATGACATCATCAAGGAGACAGAACTGGACAGAAGGGAAGGCCAGGACAGAGGGCACCACCTGCAGTTTCTAGTACATGGGTATTGGCCAGGAAAGGCTCCTGAGAGTCCGCTGGCTAAGCAAGAAGAGAACTGGAGACAAGAAGGTCACAAGCCCAGAGGTAGGGGAGGTGGTCTGCTAAGGCTAACAAGAGAGACTAGACTGAGGAGTGGGGAATGGCCAGAGCGGCCCTAGCAGAGTAGTGAGGCAGAAGTCATGAGGCCTAAAAGGGCAGGAGAAGAAGGGAAGGAAATGGGTCAGAGGCACTTCAAACAGGAGAAAGGAGATGTCATTTGAAGAAAATCTCCCATCCAGTCAGACTGCTTAGGAACCTTCTGGGATAATGGCAATTAACTTTTGCAAGGAACGCCCTTCTGTGATCTTAGACCTTTGATATAATCATAGGTTCAAACAAAATTAACTGCTGTGAAATCTTTCAAGGAATCTTGTATAACAAACATTTTGTGGGAGCATTTTGCTGGAGAAGCTTTAAAGCAACACTTTATGTAATTAAACCAAAAACATTTCAATTATTGACAGAAAATAAATCTAAAATCTGGACTCTGCAAAGCAAATCCAGTTCCTTTTCACATGGCTATTTTCAAATACTTGAATCCTGTTTGGGCTGACATTGATTGAGTCTATGCAATTACATCTTTAAGGTCAGAGAATTCCAGATCCTTATTTCAGAACAAGAAACTAAGAGTAACAGCTGGAAGCTGCTAGGAAGCAGATTTTGGCTTATTGTAAAGAAAAACTTCACAATCTGAGCTGTCCCAGAATGGTACAGGTTTCTACTACATGTTGCAGATTCTTCATGAGGAGGATGAATGATTGATTACTTGTTAAGATTCCACAGAGGAATCCTGAGCAGGTATATGTTAATCTAGATGAATGTGTGGGGTCCTTCTAGCATACCTTTAAAATTCATAATATGATCTGCAGCTGTTTCTTTCCAGTCAGAACAGTGTAATTTATATATGCTTTTTGAAAACTCTTGTAATCTCAAGTTAATAAGATCTTTTCCATATGGAGTAGTGTCTTGACTTTACATATTTCCCTTTTAATTGAGACTGTTCCTTTAAATTCAGTGCTCCACATTATAAGAAAGCAAATACAAAAATAACATTTGGGAAACAATAAGAGTCTTAACAAAGAAATTCTTCCTAGAGAAACAGAAATGAGCTAATCATTTATTAATAATTGAAGAAACTATAGACAATCCCATTCTTTCCTGGCTTTAAGCACAGTAATTACAGATTAAGAACTTTTAGGAACTTTAGAGATTGAACCAAATGTCCTTTGAAATTGCTTTCAATGCTTGAGATTCTTATATAAGAAAGAACTTTATTGTATCTAGTGATGTTAAAAACCAGAATGCTCTGCTTCATTAAATAAAGAAATCCTCATCTTTGGATGAGAAGTTGGATTATCCTATGTCAAGACTGCTACGGAGGGGATTTGTTTATCATAGGGAAAAATGGGCTAGATGTTCTCTAAAATTCCCTCTAAGACTCTGAGATCTCTGGGATTTACACTCAGTATAAAATCATATGACACTATTTTTAAAAAAAATTATTGCTTTTGTTACTCCAACCAAACCAATGCCTACTCAGATTGTTGGCTTTAAAGAACAGATATAAAATGTATGTTATTATATTTTAATACATTTAACAAGTATTGGACTACCTGCCACGTAGGGGAAGGGATGAGGGGAAGGTGGGGAAAATTTGGAACAGAAGGTTTTGCAAGGGTCAATGTTGAAAAATTACCCATGCATATGTTTTGTAAATAAAAAGCTATAATAAAAAAATAAAATGTATGTTATGGGTTTCACGTTCTTTGGAAGAAAAAAATAATAAAAACAAGTATTGTAAAAGAAAAAAAAACATCACAAGACCCACAAAAGAAATTAAATAGGAATGTCTACATAAGTACCTTAGAAATGTGACTTGAACAACTCATGGAATGCCTCAAAGTCTTCTCATTCTGTAAAAAAAACAGATAGATGTTAGGGGGAATCTTATTATGATAACACAAGAACCAATAAATTTATCAAATATGTTTTAAAACTTATTTATGCAACCATTTATTACCTTATTCTCTCGACCTATCTCCAATTGAACAATTAAAAAAAAAAAAAAGAAAAGAAAAGAAAAAATCTTTTCATAATATGCTTAGTCCTACAAAACAAATTCTCACATTAAGCATGTCCGAAACTATGTATTTCATCCTGCAGTTTAAATCCATCATTTCTCTGGCAGGAGGTCAGTAGTAGATTTTTATCTTTAGACCCTTAAAGTCTGATTTATCATTGCACTGATAAAAATTCTAAAGTTTTCCAAAGTTTTCAAATCATCTTGAGAAAAAGCACCAAAATGTTTTTGTATTCATTCCACAATCACTCACTGATTACCTATCTGCTTTACTGAAAATATAGAGCTATGTGATTTTTCCCCTTTTGAGCTGATCTTTCTTGTTCAGTATGATGAATATGGAAATAATGTGTAGAAGAGCTGTACATGTTTAACCTATACTGGATTACTTGCTGTCTCAGGGAGAGGAGAGAGAAGAGAAGGAGAAAAAATTTGGAATATAAGATTTTGTAAAGGTTAATGTTAAAAACTGTCTTTGCATGTATTTGGAAAAATAAAATACTATAGAAAAAAATTAAAAGACTGAAAAAAATGGAAAAAAAAAGATAATGTAGAGCTAACATAATTTGGTCAACTCACAGATTTAATTTAAAGGTTAGGAAGCTTCTATAATGCCCATGACACTGTCTTAACAACTGAATGAGAGATAAAAATGACATGGTCAGGACCATCACTAAAGCTTATAATTCAGTAAAAAAAAATACAACATATATAAAGATACTCAGAGTACATTGAAATACTCAAAGGTATAAACAGTATTATATGAAATCAACTAAAGCTCACTGAATTCAGAGTTGTAAGGTCTAGTCTAATCATGTACTCCTACTCTTTTATACATGAGGAAATTGAAAGTCAGAGAGAACAAATGAAGATATGAAAGTTCTGAGGCATGGAACAAGATAGATGAGGGAACCCACAACAGATAGTCTTAATTTTCTCAGAAAGCGGAAGATATATGGAGATGTTCAGAGAAAACTGGTGTGAGGGCTTGCTGAGCCCTTTTCAGGACCACTCATCTGCCTTTGATGTCCACCTTCACTCAACTCTCACTTGTGGCTCCAAAGCACTTTTCAAGTCACTTTTGACCCTCATAACAACCTAGGGAGGTAGAGATCATTAAAGACCCACTCCATTTTACAGATAAAGAAACTGAGTGATACAGAGAAGAGATATAACTAAGATCACAGTTTATAATTGTTTAAGAAGGCTTAGACTCTGATTTCCTGAACTCTCAAGTCCTATGCTCTGTCCACCAAAGAGGCTGATGAAGAGTACAAAATGTTGGCAAATGCTTGGAATGTTGACAATATTAAGTATAATGTCAGGGGTTAGAATGGAAAGAGAATGAATGGAGTCAGGAACTAAACTCCTTGAAAAAAGAAGGAGCATGACCTAAAAGTTGCTGATAACAGCAAATATCTGGAACACCAAATGCTAGAAGAAGCTTCAAAGAATCACAAAGCTGTGAAGAGATGGAGGCAGAAGGCGGATTCTTGAGGCATCTATGAGGAACAAAAAACATGCAGCCAACTCCTCCAAGTCCAGTATGGCAGGGCACAAGAGAGAAGGAGCAAGAGTAACTGCAAAAAGCAGCAAGAAATGGAGTATCCACTACATAACATTCTCACTCTTTTTGTTGTTGTTCTCTTGCATTTTGTTTTCTTATTCATTTTCTTTCCTTCTGAATCTGATTGTTCTTGTGCAGCAAGATAATTGTATAAATGTTTATATATATTGGATTTAACATATATTTTAACATGTATAACATATATTGGATTTCTTGCCATCTAGGGAAGGGGTGGGGGAAGGAAGGGAAAATCTGAAACATAAGGCTATGCAAGGGTCAATAATGAAAAATTATCTGTGCATATGTTTTGAAAATAAAAAGCTTTAATAAAAAATAATAATACATTTTTAAAAAGAAAGAAATAGAGTATCTTCTGAACAAAGCCAAGTTAGGAAACAGAGATTACAGAAAGAAGGGACACCAAAAAAGAAAGGAAGGAAAAAGAATAGGAAAGAATGCTGTTATACAAAGCAAAGGAGAAAGGAGCACCAGGCAGGATGGGGGTAGTCAATTAGTGTTAAATACTATAAGCAGACGAAGGTCGATGAGGATTGAGAAAAAAGGTTGAGGATCACCAGTGACTTCTGAAAAAACAGATTGAGTAACATGATGCAGATGGAAGCTAGTCTTCAAGGGTGTTGTTGTTTTGATACACACATCACAATAAGGAAGCAGAAGAACCATAGTAGTTAATGCTTTTTTTTTTAAGATCTATATCTAGCATAATAAATGTGTTTTGTTGTTGTATTGCAGCATCACTAAAATGTATTTATTGAGACCTCTCACAGACAAGGCAACATATCTTGCATTTTATAGAGCACACTGTTATGCTTTCTCCTAGGACCACTAATAATCTATGTCATATCTTACATGTATAAAATAAAGATAATAGTTGGTTGGCAATAAGGCTAAGTAACAATGTACATAACTCTTCTGTACTAGCATGGCCAAGTGACTATCTATAGTCTGGGTGTAGGCTGTTCTTCTCTGAAGAAGGAATGTCAGGAGAGAAGGGAGAAGGGCTGAGGAGTGCTATTCTATTCTCCAGATTATCAGAGAGAAATGTAATGTTCCTTTTAAAAAGTCTTTGTAGTGAAACCAAGGACAAAAACAAATCTAAAGGAGAAAAGAGGAATCTTGCTCGGTCTCTGTGTCAGGAAGCTGGAGGACAGAAGATCGTGACAAATGAGAAAAGAGAATAATTCTCGTAGCTAAGCAACAGACAGGATGTTATTCTTGAAAAGGAAGAAAGTGAACCTTTTTAAAAGTAACTTCTTGTTCTCTAAGAAATGATGCTGCTGATTTAAAGGTACTCTCAGGTGAGAAGATATTTAGTAAGAGTAAGAAAGAGAGTACAAATAATGATTTGTAGTGATAGTGCTGACAGACACTGATACTGAGCATAATATCTGTGAACATAAAAACAAAAGAAATTTTGTTGTCTTTCCAGGGCATTTATCCAGGATGTGATAGGGAAACTCCTGAGACTTGTCCAACCTGACAACTACTACTCCTGTGATTCTCATGTGCAAATGACATGACCAGAAGGAATCTAGAAAGAACTATTAAAGTTTATGAAGTATGAACACAGGGGAATTTTTTTTTCCTTTGATTTTTAAATCGCTGCTGTCAAAAGCAAGGGTTTCATTAGAGAAAGGAAAAGTATTGCCTCTTAAGAAAATTGCATCTGAGAAAAATGTGGGACAGTTTGCCTAACAAGGACTAGATGGAATGATGTAGAATTAAAAGGGGTCTCAGAGATCAGTTGGTTCCGATAAGGAAACAAGCCCATAAAGGTAAATGGTTTGATAAATGACATGGTCAAGCTGGGACTTGAACCCAGACATAGAGGTCTTTCCACAGCACCAGGCAAATCAGGACAACTTTTAAGATGAAAGATGGGGGTGGGGTGGGGAGAAAACTGCCTATGGGTATTAGGGTAACATCTACTTTCTAGCCACATATCCCCATTGGGTACTTGTCAAGTTGATTTTCTGAATCCAAACATAGGACTACAATTATCACTGTTAAAAGTCATTTTATTCATAAGTTCTGCTAGCATTCTAGCTGTTTAAATCATCTTTTCCCCCTGCTGTCATATGATTTGTTTGGTATCTCTTGAAGCTTTTAGTCATCTGCAGTTCTGATAAGCTTGACTTCTATGCCTCCACTCAAGTTACTGATAAAAATAAGACACAGTACAAGGCCAACCACAGAAGCCTGAACTCTGAGCCTCCTCCTGGAAGCTTCCTTAGGAATGAGGTCTATAAAAGTGAATTTAAAAATAAATAAATAAAAATAAAGGCCTGAGGTCTAGCCATTCAACTACTTCTTAATCCACCTAAAATGTATGATCCACTTATCCATATAATGTCAGGTGATCAGCTAAGTATACAGGATTCTCCAATTCTAGCAGTTAAGAGCCCTGCCAAAAAGGAAGCGTGGTAAGTCTGGCCCGATCTGATCTGGAGGAAGGGCTGGCTTTTCATGATACCTATTATCTTTTCTAGAAGTTGGTTAACTGTGCCCTAAATAATCCATTTTGAAATTTTTTTGGTCAGAAATCAAGATGGCCCAGCACTGCCTGTTATTTACTTGTAGACTTCCTTCCTTTGTAAAAGAATTAGAACTTCTGCCCTATCTCCCCTCTTCTACACAGCTGCTGACTAGCCCTTTGGTGAAGGAACAGAACGAGATAGTTGAGAACAATAGACACCAAATAAGTAAGACTCCTGGTAAGAGAGCAGCACTGGTGAGGAAAGCCAAGACGACCAGTTTGGCTGGACCAGAGAACACAGAGAGCAATAATGTGCAAAAAGATGAAAGGAGGTCGGAACCAGGGTGTGAAAGACTTTAAATAGTAATAGGAAGACCATACAACTACTTCTGATTGTCAGGGTTCCCCAATATCTGGTGCAGGCACTTTGTTCTCCTTCAGATAATAAGGAAGAGCTTGGAATTCTGGAGCAGTCCCCTACTAACATCATGCCATTATTTCTCAAACCCTTGGGATAGTTCTTATTAAAATCCAATGGAGGAGGGTTTCCTCCAGGGACACCAACCAAAAAACAAAACAAAAAAAACCACAAAAACAAAAACAGAGAAGGAAAGTCAAAGTGGTAACCAGACTCCTTACAGCTACAATCCCTTCTCACAAAGCAGTCTCGGCTCTAATTCTCCCTTATTCCAACACATGGGACAAGAACAGGAAAAGAATATTGCATTGTATTTTTGTTTTTACTTCTCTGGTTATTTTTGTCTTCTTTCTAAATCCCATCTTTCATGTGAAGCAAAATAACTGGATAAATATGTATACATATATTGTATTTAACATATATTTTAACATATTTAACATGTATGGGCCTACCTGCCATCTGGGGGGGGGGGGTGGAGGAAAGAAGGGAAAAGTTGAAGCAAAAGTTTTTGCAAGGGTCAATGTTGAAAAATTCCCCATACATGTTTTGTATATAAAAAGCTATAATTAAAACAAACAAAACAAACAAGAATATAGCACAAAGAAAACAACATTAAATGTATGTTTACCATGTGACACAGCAGCTAAGTTATTTTAAAAGATGCAAAGCAAATTACAAAAAAAATACTAAATAGTATAGTAGCACAATAGTAGTAGGAGATTTTAATATCTGAATAAAGGCAAGAGATAAAAGGAAGGACTGAGGGAACAAGCATTTTAAAGCACCTAATGTGAGGCAGGTCCTTTGCTGTGCTTTATAAAATATTCATTTGATCCTCACAACTGTTAACTTCATTTTACAGGTGAGGAAACTAGGCAGACAAAGGTTAAGTTAATTGTTCAGGGTCATACAACTACTCAGTGTCTGAGACTGGATTTAAATCAGCTCTATCTACTGTGCCACTTAGCTGGCTCCTTCTCATCTTCAGCATCTACTGTTCAAAGCCCTTTACAGCACCTCTCCACCTTTCCATTCTTCTCACACATCCAGTAATTTCTATGCTCGTCCTCAAACAAGACACTCCATCTCCTGACTGGCCATTTTCATTGTCTGTCCTCTATGCCTGAAACACTCCCTTCTCATTTCTGCTTTCTGGCTTTCTTTAGATCCCCGCTAAAATGTCACCTTCTACAAGAAGCCTTTCCTGGTCCTTCTTAATTCTAATGCCTTCTGACAAAAAAAGGTACATCTATAGCAATCTAGTGTTTGACAAACCCAAAGATACCAATATTTGGGATAAAAATTCATTATTTGAAAAAAACTGTTGGAAAAACTGGAAATTAATATAGCAGAAATTACATATGGACCCACAGTTAATACCATATATATCAAGATAAGATCATGGGTCCATGATTTAGGCATAAAGAATGAGATCATAAATAGATCAGAGGAACAGAGGATAGTCCACCTCTCAGACCTGTGGAGGAGGAAGGAATTTATGACCAGAGGAGAACTAGAGATCATTATTGATCACAAAATAGAAGATTTTGATTACATAAAACTATTGTTTCTGTACAAACAATAAATACTAATGCAAACAAGATTAGAAAGGAAGTAACAAATTGGGAAAATATTTTTACAGTTAAAGGTTCTGATAAAAGTCTCATTTCCAAAATATATAGAGAACTGACCCTAATTTATAAGAAATCAAACCATTCTCCAATTGATAAATGGTCAAAGGATATGAACAGACAATTCTCAGATGATGAAATTGAAACTATATCCACTCATATGAAAGAGTGTTCCAAATCACTACTGATCAGAGAAATGCAAATTAAGACAACTCTGAGATACTACTACACACCTGTCAGATTGGCTAAGATGACAGGAACAAATAATGATGAATGTTGGAGGGGATGTGGGAAAACTGGGACACTAATGCATTGTTGGTGGAGTTGTGAAAGAATCTGGCCATTCTAGAGAACAATTTGGAACTATGCCCAAAAAGTTATCAAATTGTGCATATCCTTTAATCCAGCAGTGCTACTATTGGGCTTATATCCCAAAGAAATACTAAAAATGAGAAAGGGACCTGTATGTGCCAAAATGTTTGTGGCAGCCCTTTTTGTAGTGGCTAGAAACTGGAAGATGAATGGATGTCCATCAATTGGATAATGGTTGGGTAAATTATGGCATATGAAGGTTATGGAATATTATTGCTCTGTAAGAAATGACCAGCAGGAGGAATACAGAGAGGCTTGGAGAGACTTACATCAACTGATGCTGAGTGAAACGAGCAGAATCAGATCATCACTATATATCTTCATACAGTATTGTTGTTGAAGTGTATTCTAATTGAAGTGGATATCCTTAACACAAAGAAGATCCAACTCACTTCCAGTTGATCAGTGATGGACAGAAACAGCTACACCCAGAGAAGGAACACTGGGAAGTGAATGTAAACTCTTAGCACTACTGTCTATCTACCCAGGTTACTTATACCTTCGGAATCCAATACTTAACGTGCAATAAGAAAATTGGATTTACACACACATATTGTATCTAGGTTATACTGTAACACATGTAAAATGTATGGGATTGCCTGTCATCTAGGGGAGGGAGTAGAGGGAGAGAGGGGAAAATTTGGAAAAATGAATACAAGGGATAATGTTATAAAAAAATTACTCATGCATAAATACTGTCAAAAATTTTTTAATAATTATAAAATTAAAAAAAAATTATTCTGTCTTTTGATCATTATGTATTTATTCTGTATGTAGCTTGCTCGTACACATTTGCCTTGTCTCCTCCATTACACTATGTGCCTCTGGAGGACAGGGACTATCTTGCCTTGCTTTGCATCCTTTGTTTAGCTCAAGCCTCGGACACAAGGACCCTTAACTGTGCCTGACTTGGTGTTTATGCAATTCAAGGTCCATGAGAAGATCATCCTCTGGACATCACAGAATCATAAAGGAGCTAGAAAGGCCCTTCAAACTATCTGGATCAACATCTTCATCTTATAAATGTGTGGTAAAATAACACCAAAGGGCACAGATTTGTAAAGGCCAAGAGAAGGGACCAGGCCTTCTAAAGACAAATTCAATCACGTTCTACCACACTGCCAGTATTTCTCCTTGTGTGGATATAAGAAGCTGTGAACAAATTGTTGGATGAGCTAGTTTGGACTGAGTGCAGACTTCTAAAAGAGATTACCAAATCAAATATATTTCTACTAATTCCACGATACTATCACAAAGTCTGTTTAAATGTTAGAGCACAAAGAAATTATAAAATGATTTCAAAGGCATATACAATACCAACAATACTTACTGGCATTTATAGAGCATTTGAGGCACTGGGACTTTATTACTTTTTTTAAAATAGTTTTTATTTACCAAATATATGCCCGGGTAATTTTACAACATTGACAATTGCCAAACCCCTTGTTCTAATTTTTCCCCTTCTTCCCCCTGATGGCCAATACATGTTAAATATGTTAAAGTATAAGTTAAATACAATATATGTATACATGTCTAGACAGTTGTTTTGCTGTCGGACTTTGAAACAGTGTACCATTAGCCTGTGAAGGAAATCAAAAATGTAGGTGGACAAAATTAGAGGGATTGGGAACTCTATGTAGTGGTTCATAGTCATCTCCCAGAGTTCTTTCGCTGGGTGTAGCTGGTTCAATTCATTACTGTTCTATTGGAACTGATTTGGTTCATCTCATTGTTGAGATCATCCATCAGACGTTAATCAGAATTGATCATCATACAGTATTGTTGCTGAAGTATATAATGATCTCCTGGTCCTGCTCATTTCACTCAGCATCAGTTCATGTAAGTCTCTCCAGGCCTTTCTGGCACTGGGACTTTAAACACTTGGTAACTTGCTCAAAGTTCTAGAGCAAGTAAATGGCTGAGACTGGATTTCAATTCAGATTTTCTTGACTTCTGGACCAGCACTCTATCCATTATCCCACCTAACTGCCTAATAAACAAGTGATTTATAAAGTATAGCAATAAAGTTAGTAATGGATAAAGAAAATAAGAACAAAATATACAAACGGAAATTAAGTAATGGTATCAATCGTGAATAATGAATAGATCAAAGATAAAAACAACAAAACACAAATAATGATGTTAAAGACATTGATAACAATGAAACAGTGTATCAAAAATTTCTGGATGCAACTAAAGTGGTCCTCAGTAGGAAATCTATATCTCTGAGAAATTAACAAAATAAACAAAACAAAACAAAACGGACAAATGAACTGAGCACCCAATTTAGAAGACTAGAAAATTAACAAATTAAATACAAAAGGACAAAGAATTACTTTGTAAATTAAGAGGAGAAATAGAGAAACTGAATAACAAAAATCATAGAACTGATAAAACTAAGAGCTTTTATAAAACACTAACAAAAACTAAGAAGAGGAGGAAAATTAAGTAAAAAAATTAAAAATTAACAAGGGGCATTCACAAGAGAAAATTAAAAGAACTATCAGGACTGTTTACTAAATGGAATTTTATGCCATCAAAACATAATTCAAAGAAATCAAAGAATATGGAAAATTTAGATATATTTGACAAAAATCATAAGTGAACATTTCCCAGATATATAAAAACTAGAGGACATATTGAAAAATAAAAAGAACTATTCCCTTACTGAAAGAAATCCCAAAATGAAAACTCCCAGAAGAAAGAAATTGTTTTAAGTACCAAGAAACTATAATCAACACCACACAAGACCCAGAAGCTTCTAATATAAACAAGGAGATCTTGGAATACAGCATTCCATAAATTAAAAGAACCAAGAACAACTTCACAAACAAAGCTAAGTATGATCCTATGGGGGTGGAGGGGGAAATGGGTCTTTAATAGAAAAGGATGCTCAAGAATTCCTAATAAAGAAAGCTGTGCAAGAATGTTGAAATGAAAAACACAAACTAAAAAGGAAGATTAAAGAAAAAGAGGCTGCATCAATTCAGTAACAAGCACTACACTAAGTACATCATACATTTCATCTCATCTGATCTTCACAACCACCCTGGGAAATGGATATTATTATTCCCATTTTATAGTAGAGGAAACTGAGGCAGATAGGTGAAGTGAGTTAAGGTTGGATTAGAGTTATATAAGCTCCGTTCTGTATGCATACAGTGCAACATCTGCAGCACATAGCAACTTGCCTGGCACATAGTAGGCATTTAATAAATACTTAATGAGAGACTGACCCAGATTCTTAGAAAAAGAAAGAAATCTAGAAAATTACATATATCTGTGCAAGTAGAAGAGGCTGTAAGATGATAAAGAAGAAGAAAGGAGTATACCTTCAGAGCCACAGTGTCTTTAAAAAGTACTGATAATGGGGAAAAAATGCTCTAATTTACTACTAATGAAAAATACTAATTAAGGCAACTCAGAAGATCCACCTTCACCCCAAAGGAAAGTAGCATGTTAGAGGAACTAAGGGAAAACAGGCAAATTGATGCACTGTCAGTGGAACTGTGAACTGGTTCAACCCTTCAGAGAAGCAATTTGGAAAGTCACTAGACTTTTACCCAGCCAGAACACTACTGGGGGTCAATACACTAAAAGACATAAAAGAAAGGGTTGTATATGTACAAAAACACTTATTAAAGCTCTCTGGGGTGGCAAAAAACTAGAAACTAAGAAGGTGTCTATCAAATGGGAAATAGTTAAACAAATTGTAAAGGGCTAGAACTGAGCAATGCACTTGTATAATGAAGCACGTGAGACTAATTGCCAATTGGACAGTTCCCTATTAACTTGTTTGAAGGCTGACCCGCCCCAGCTTTCTGTGCTGACTTGATTGGTGGGACAAAGAGGGGGGAGTGACATGTGTGTGAGGTAGGTAGGCCTAAGCCCCTGACTTTGACTGTAAAAGATCAAGAATAAAGACGTTTAGTGATCCTGACTCCAGGTGATTTCTGGGAAGACAGAGTTCCAGCATTTTGGCGCCCAGAGATATTAAGACACTCCTCCAAAAACAAAAGAAAGGGGGAGCCACAGGTAACCCTAGAGAACTTCTAAATTTAATTCTCTATACCATTAATTTTTTAAATTTTTGACAAAGATTCACTGGCTCTGGCAGGTAGGTTTTATAACCCATCGGAAGGGCAGTGTCCAGTGCGAGCAGCTCCACTGTCCTTAGATAATCCCCAGGTCATGTGGAGAGACCCAGAAAGTGGTGAATGGAAGGGACCAGACAGGTTAACTGCTTGGGGGAGAGGGTTTGCTTGTATCTCCACAAATGGGGAAGGAATCAGATGGGTGCCAACGAGCCATATTCGCCTTGTCCATCAGAGAGAGATGGAGCAGACCCTTGAAATGAAGGAGAAGACACAAGAAACATCAGGTGGTTCCGTTGTTGACTGTGCCCACCACTGAAAGAACCTGGCAGTTATGGCATTTGACTCATGGACATCAAAAACTGTTGGACTTGAAAATCCTCAGAAATCATTGGATTCTCTGAGATGTGATAAGACCGTTATAGGACTCAAAAACCCTCAGGAATCATTGGATTCTCTGAGACATAATAAGACTATTATAGGACTTGAAAGCCCTGAGGAATCAATGGATTTTCTGAGGCATCATAAGACTATTGTAGGACTGAAAGTCCTCAGGAATCATTGGATTCTCTGAGGCATCATAAGACTGTTGCAGGACTTCAAAACCTGTAGGGATCATTGGATTCCCTAACATATAAAAAGACTGATGCAGGACTTCAAAAACTTGTAGGGGTCATTGGATTCCCTAACACGTGAAGCAATGGACAATAGATTGGTTTTGGACTATCTCTTGGTTGCTGAAGAAGGCGTATGTGTGACTGATGTTTACATACCCTCCTTCTAGGATTTCTGGAAATCTCTTACAATACCATGTTGATTTATATTGTTTGTTATATCACTACTTGCATGTACAATACATGTTACACCACATCATCGAGTCTGCACTGACTGGGGAGAGTCATCACTAATAGCCTGTGCGTTATTGCTATGTGCTTGTGTAATAATTCCCATGCTGATGGGTTTGTGCATACTGGTCTCTAATAAGGCCCTTCAACCCAGAAACCCTCTAGCAATCCCCACTTCTCTTTGGTGCTTTTCATCTCCCTTCCTGAGATGTCAGGGAGGGCGTGATCACCTCCTTTTTGGGGTTCTCACCTCCCTGAAAAGTCAGGGATCACGTGACCACCTATGGTCTAAAACAAAAGAAAGCGGGAACAAATAAATAGTATAAAAATTGAATGGAACTGTGTCATAAATTATGAAGGGAATGCTTTCACAGAAGCTCCAATGTAAGGGGAGCAGAACTAAGACACTATAAAAACATCATAGAAATGAACACTTTTGAAAAACTTCATAGCTCTAATTAATGCTTCAAACAAGTTGCCAAAGGACATATGAAGAACACTACCCATCTTTTTTTTTTTTTTTAAAGAGCTTTTTATGGTTAATATGTATGGATAATTTTTTAACATTGACCCTTACAAAACTTTGTGTTCCAAATTTTCCCCTCCTTCCCACCACTCCCTCCCTTAGATGACAGGTAATCCAATACATGTTAAACATGTTAAAATGTTAAATCCAATCTCTGTGTACGTATTTGTACAAGAAAAATTACATCAAAAAGGGGAAAAAAAAGGAAAGAAAATGCAAGCAAACAACAACAGAAAGAGTGAGAATGCTATGTTGTGAACCACATTCACTTTCTATACTCCTCTCTCTCTGGGTGTTGATGGCTCTCTCCATCACAAGATCATTGGAACTGACCTCAATCATCTCATTGTTGAAAAGAGCCATGACCATCAGAATTGATCATTGTATAATCTTGTTGCCGTGTACAATGATCTCCCGGTTCTGCTCATTTCACTTAGCATAAGTTCATGTAAGTCTCTCCAGGCCTCTCTAAAATCATCTTGCTCATCATTTGTTATAGAACAATAACATTTCATAACATTCACATACCATAACTTATTCAGCCATTCTCCAATAGATGGGCATCCACTCAGTTTCCAGTTTCTTGCCACTACAAAAAGGGCTGCCACAAACATTACTACCCATCTTTTGACAAAAAGGTGATAAACAAAATATGCAGGATGGCAAACATGCTTCTAGACATAGGCAAAGCAGGAGTTTGTTTTTTTAGACTATGCACATTTGTCACAAAGCCTTTTTCTTCTTTTATTGCAGGAGAAAGGAAGGAAGGAGACCTGGAGGTTGACCTGGTTCTGTACTGAGAGTTTTAAAAGAAGAATGAGAAGGGAGTGAAAAAAAGAAATCACATTAACAAAAAGGAGGAAGAAGGGGGCGGAAATTGTTATTTCTCATAATTGGGACACAAGAGTAGAATACCCAAAAACATGGAGGAAGGGTTGGGGCAAGTTCAAAGTAAAAGAACTTTATGTATTTGAAAAAGACAAAAGAAAGGTTAACCCACACAATTTAGTATAGAAATACACCAAAATCAATAGGAAAATCATCAGAAATAAGGAGAAATGAAAGAGATTAAAACTAGGGAGGATCAAAACAATTTTTCTGATCCTGAAGGCAGTATTAAAAAATATGAGAAAAGAAAACACCTTGGAAGTGCTAACAAAAAGAACTGGAAATTGAGGGGATGCCCAGCAATTTGGGGAATGACTAAATATGTTGTGGTATATACAAGATCTAAAACAATTCCAATAGACTCATGATGGAAAATGCTGTCCACATCCAGAGAAAGATCTATGGAATCTGGATGCAGATCAAAGCATTCTATTTTTGTTTATTTTTCCTTCTCGTAGTTTTTCCATTTTGTTTTGATACAAAAAAATGTAGGCTTGCAATAATGTGGAAACATACTTAATATATAACAAACCTATATCAGATTGTTTGCTATCTTGGGAAGGGGAGAGGACAGGGAAAGAGAAAACATTTGGAACTAAAAATCTTATAAATGTGAATGTTGAAAATTATGGCTCCCAATCAATGGATGAGTGGCTGAATAAACTGGGGTAAATGGTTGCAATTACATTAATGAATTGCAAGAAGTGATTAAAGAGATGTTCTCAAAATCTTGAGTAGGGTAAACTGATAAAGTCAAAATAAGCAGGCAGGAACAATTTGTACAAGGGCAACAAGTTTATAAAGAAAACTACATCTGTAAGACTTAACAACTCTATGTAAACTGTTTGCATTTTTGTTTTTCTTCCCAGGTTATTTTTACCTTCTGAATCCAATTCTTCCTGTGCAACAAGAAATTCGGTTCTGCACATATATATTGTATCTAGGATATACTACAACATATTTAACATGTATGGGACTGCCTGCCATCTAGGGGAGGGGGGTGGAGGGAAGGAGGGAAAATTCGGAATAGAAGTGAGTGCAATGGAAAATGTTGTAAAAAAAATTACCCATGCATATGTACTGTCAAAAAAAGTTATAATTATAAAATTAATTTTTAAAAATGTAAAAAAAAAAAAAGACAACAACTTTAATCAATCCAATGACCTGTTTCTAGAAAATTTGTCACAAACTGTCACCAATTTCTCGAGAGAGAGAATGACAGACTCAAGAAAGAGAAACAAGTGAAGACATATAGAATCTGTGGATTAATTTGGTTTTACTTGTATTTGTTATATATTTGGGGGGCATTTTCAAAAAAGGAGATTTAAGTTATTTTATAGCCAAAACAATATGAAAAAGAGATCTAAAAGAAAATCCGAATGCTATGACAAAACAACAAGAAAAGCCTAAATATCCTATTTCAAAAATCATTAAAACAAAACAAACAAAAAAAACCCAGCCCTGTCCAAATCGCTCTGAATCAGAAAGCAAAGTGAAAAACTGAAAGAATCCTCTGATTATTTCCTGAAAGAATTTCCAAATGAAAACTGTAGGAACATTACAGCCAAAATTCATCATTTCCACATCAAAAGAAAAAAAAATTGTACAAACAGTCATAAAAAATTCAAATGCCAAGAAACCACTGTCAGGAATCATACAAGATTTAGCAGCCATCACCCTGAAGGAACATTCCAGAAGGCAAAAGATGTAGGCTTTCAATAGATAACAATTATTCAGTAAAACCAAGTATAATCCTGTAAGAGGAGGGAGAGAGAGGAAAAGGGAAAGAAGACTGGGACACGAAGAATAATGCCACCAAGTCCAATGAGATGTTGCCAATTTCAGAGCTTGGCATTCACACACAACCTACCCTTTCCCCTCTCCCCTGGATATTTAAGAATCCTGTATCCACAGAGCCCTATCTGAGAATTATCTGCCTCAATCATTGTCACTGATTACCCATATATATTATCCAAATCTTCCTAAATTCTATTTCTGACAATGTGTTCTGGCTGATGACTTTATTTGCTCTTACTCAGTTTTCTTGATTTAGGGCCAGCTTCTGACCCATTATATTCTGAACTACAATGTTGATCCAGCCCTCTGGAGGCACTGGTCTTCTACAGAAAGCCTTTTCTGACCCATATTGCTAAAGCCTCCCCTCTCAAGATTACCTCCATTTTATCCTGCATATGTATCTTGTAAATTAAAATTGCCATGTCCATAAGAAAATGAACTCCTTGAAAGTAGGAGCTATTTTTGCCTTTCCTGGGCAGAATTAAGCACCATAACTCCCAGATAGTAAGCACTTAAAATCAACATTGACCAATCCTTAAGTTTTTTTTAGTATGTAAGTGGTCAGTAACTGGTCTTCTTGTACCTTAGCTATTATCCTTCAGCTCTAAGGAAGTCCATCAGCAAGCTGCTGAGCTTAAGTGCTTCTGTCCTTTATTAGCCTAAGAAAACTTGGAAAACCTAGGAGCTACATTTAGGTTAACCTGATGTACAAGAAGTACCAAAAATCCTGTTTGGGCTCATAGTACCTGGATAATACCATTAAACTACCATTATGAATACTAATTATTGTAATACAATGTGTCATCACATAAAGATAAAAAATGAACCAAGAACATGTGTAATGCATTTTAGATTTCCATTGAGAGGGTAGCAAGAACAAATTCTGATTGCTAGGCAGAAAAATGCCAGCCATCTAGAAAAAGTCCTTCCATGGAAGATTTCCTTCTTCGAAAATGCTGCATAAATAAATTCTTGTCCTTTTTCACTTTTTGCAATAATTAGCAGGGACTACCATTTATCGAAAAGCAATTTCAAACGTTTCAGTGAAACCTTCATTAATAAAGAAGATATACTTCAATGATATATTTTGTTGTCAGAGACTTTAATAACAAAGAATAAGAGGATACTTTACTCAATATCAGAAAATTGAGTTCATAGAAAAAATAATGGCTGACATTATATAAAACTTTAAGGTTTGCACACAATGTCACATACATGACCTCACTGGGTACCAAGAGGTAGGGACTACAGGGGTTATTTATCATTTCTATTATACAATTAAGGAAACCGAGCCTTAGAAATTCTACTTTCAATTTATTCAGTAAACATTTATATTAAGCACTTCCTAGTGCCAGGCACTGTGCTAAGACAGCTGTTTGTCAGAATAATAAAAATAATAATAATAATAATAAGGAACAAAGCATTTTGTTTCACAATTAGAGAAAAAAAGGAAGTTCCTTAGGTCTAAGGAGGTCTAATTCATTCACACTAAAACACAATTACAAATGAACCCATTCATATTTGGCTCTGTTACAATTATAAAGAGGCACTTGCAAATATAAATATCTAACTTCAAATGCTTCCAAATTCTGTAGAAGCCCAAGGGACAACACCAGTGAATGGCATGGAATCATAACTTCATAACTTGGTTTTCTCTGCTTCTCTTCGTTGTGCAGAGAAGCTGTGAGCAGAGGAGCATTCAGTTCTTCATTTTTCAATATTTCTAAACTTATCAATCAATACACACATAGTCATTTGGATACAAAAATCTATCTTACCCATCAGGAATATACAAAGGCAAGGTGATAAGAGAGAAGTAATAAAAAAGAAAGTTATTAAGGGAGTCAATGGTCAGAATCAAAATAGACTTTTAAGAGGTGACAGAAAGAATGCTAAATAGAAGAAAATAGAGTAGAGGGAAATTCACAGCTGGTAATCATAACTGTGAATACAAATGAGGTGAACTCATACAAAAAGGAAAAACACAGAAGAATGGTTTAGAAAAACTGAATCCAACAACATATTTACAAGATACACACTTTTTGTAAAGGAAAGACACACACAGAGTAAGAAGCTGGAGCGAAATTTAGTATACTTCAGTTGAAGTAAAAAAAAAAAGGAAGAAGTAGAAATCATGATCTCAAGGCCATCAAAAGCAAAACCAGACCTAATTAAGAGAGTGAAACAATGAAACTACACTATGATAAAAGATACACTAAATATCTTAAAAATTTTCAGCAAATTTCTCTGATAAAGGCCTCATTTCACAAATATATATGGACCGAGTCAAATTTACAAAATAAGAGCCATTACCCAATTGATAATAAATGGTCAAAGGATATACACTGTTAGTTTTTAGAAGAAATCTAAACTATCTATAGTCATATAAAAAATGTTCTAAATCACTATTAATTAGAGAAATGCAAATTAAAAGAACTTTGAGGGAATCACTTTACATCTATCAGAAATGGCAAATGGTTGTGGGAAAATAAATACACTAATGAACCAATGGTAAAGTTGGGAACTGGTCTTACCATGTTGAAAAGTAATTTGGAGGGGGCAGCTAGGTGGCGAAGTGGATAGAACACCAGCCCTGAATTCAGGAGGACCCGAGTTCAAATCTGTGTGACCCTGGGCAAGTCACTTAACCCCAGCCTCAGAAAAAAAAAAAGAAAAAAAAAAGAAAGAAAAGAAAAGTAATTTGGAACTATGCCCAAGGGACTACAAAATTGTATATCCTCTCTGACCCCAAAATGTCACCATTAGATTTATATAAGAGATCAAAACAAAAGAAACTATGTGAACTAAAATATTTATAATAGATCTTTTTTTTGTAGTGGCAAAGAATTTTGAAGGTATGCCCATTAATTGAGGAATAGCTAAAAAAGTTGTGATATATTGTTGTTCATTTTTAAAGAGGACCAAAGACAAAACATTGATATCCTGACTTTAACATGAACAGGATTTAAGTGAAGCTAAATTGCAAAAATCATCAGTCTCACTCTTCCTAATTTGCTGAAGTCCAGAGGCAGGATTAGTTAAAACAACTGGCAATAAACCCAGGATACAGTAGAAGGCCTTGGCATCTTTGAGCATTTCACAGCATCTGCTTCAGATATATGATTGTGATGGAATACTACTCTGCTGTAAGAAATGAAGAGGGAATGGTTTCAAAAAAATCTGGGAAGATCTTTATGAACTGATATAAAGTGAACTGAATCAGGAGATCACCGTTCACAATAATAGCAATAATGAAATGAGTGACTTTGAAAGGCTTAGCTACTTAACTTTTTATGTTTGCCAAGGTGATAGATATAAACTGAAATCTCAAGAGTTATTTTTAATTTGCTTTTCTCACAATAATGATAATTTGGAACATTCTTTCATATAGTTGATAGTATTAAAGGAAGAAATAAAAACTTCCTGTTCATATTCTTTGACTATTATCAATTGATGAATGGTTCTTGATCATGTGCATTTGTAATCAATTTGTAATCAAATGTGCAGTACATATCTTGAATATCATATCCTAATCAGAGATATATGATGAAAAGATCTCCCCCAATTAATTCTTTTCTTATTCTTGTCTAACTGCAAAAATTTTTCATGTAAAACTTTTTGAAATTTTATGTAAATGAAACTATATTATAATTTCTATATGATAAACTATATTATAATTTCTATATAATCATTTCTATCTCTTCTTTAATAATTTTCCTAATATTATTGTTCTATAAGAAATGATCAACAGGATGATTTCAGAAAGGCCTGGTGAGACTTACATGAACTGATGCTAAGTGAAGTGAGTAGAACCAAAAGAACACTGCACAGCAACAATAAGATTATGTGATGATCAACTGTGATAAACTTGGCTCCTTTCAACCATGAGGTGATTCAGGCCATTCTGATAGACTCGTGATGGAAAGAGCATCTGCATTCAGAAAGAGGATTATGGGAACTGAATGTGAATCGCAACATAGTAATTTCACCTTTTTTGTTGTTATTTGCTTGCTTTTTTTCCTTTCTCAACTTTTTTTTTTTTCCTTTTTGATTTGATTTTTCTTATGCGGCATAATAAATGTGGAAATATGTTTAGAAGAATTGCATGTTTAACTTATATCGGATTATGAAGGAAGGGGAGAGAGGAGAAAGAAGGGGAAAGAGGAGAAAGAAGGGGAAAAAATTTGGAACACAAAAGTTTTGCAAGGTTGAATGTTGAAAATTGTCTTTGCAGGTATTTTGAAAATAAAAAGCTATTATTTAAAAAATAAATCTCCAGAATCTTTGTCAAGGAACCCTATATAAAAGCATGAAGAGTCATGACTAAAATTTGTTATTTTTTCCAATTATTCTTAAAAACTGAACTGCATATATGAACTTATTAAATTTCTATTAATAAACATATTACAGGGCAGCTAGGTGACATAGAGCACCAGCCCTAAAGTCAGAGAACCCGAGTTCAAATCTGATCTCAGACACTTAACACTTCCTAGCTGTGTGACCCTGGGTAAGTCACTTAACCTCAATTGCCTTAGCAAAAAGGAAAAAAAAAAAACAAACTAATATTACATAGAAGGAAAAAAAAAAGAATTTTCCTTACATGTGTGAATTTTCTTTTTTCTTTTTTCATGATGGGCCTTTCTATTTTAAAACTGATTACTCATTTGATATTTATTTTAGTATTTGGTATAATATATTTTTTTTAAAGCTTAATTTTTGCCAAACTGCTTTCTAGTTTTCCTATCAGTCTTTGTTCTAGCAGAGTGTATTTTTGACACAACAAAATTTGGTCATTTACTTAGTTTATTCCCTGCATCAATATATCTTCCTGCATCTCTGTATATATGTACCTGCTATCTGTACCCACTGACTACAAACATGCTTGGCATATAGTAGAAACTTAGGAAATACTTGCTGATTAATCAAGTTTTCTGTTTTTTGTTTTTTTTTTAAAAATTACACTCAAATAGTTTTGATGATTACTGTTTTATAACACAATCTGAATCTAGTAATATTAGGTCCCCTTCGTTCATTATTTTCCTTGAGATTGAGCTTTTTGTTCACCCAGATAAATTTTTAATTACTTCAATAAAGCAAAGTTTTTGGCAGTGTGTTATGACATTAAATTAATAAATTAAGAAGCATTATCATTACATTTGCATAGTCCAACTACAAATGATGAATATATCTCCAATTACTTGTCTTTATTTCTGTGAAGTGTCTTTTATAGTGATGTTCCTGTAAGTCTTGAATGTGTCTTGGGTAAGTTAACTCCCTGATAACTTACATGTTTTATATGTATTTTAAATAGAATTTCTTTCTAGCTATTCCTGCTGTTTTGTTTTTTTTTTCCCCCTTGAGGCTGGGGTTAAGTGACTTGCCCAGGGTCACACAACTAGGAAGTGTAAGTGTCTGAGACCAGTTTTGAACTCGGGTCCTCCTGAATTCAAGGCTGGTGCTCCATCCACTGCGCCACCTAGCTGCCCCCATTCCTGCTGTGTTTTATTAGCAATAGAAGATCTACTAATTTTGTAAGTTAATTTTCCATACTGTTACTTTACTGAAGTTACTGTTTCACTTAATTTTTTTTTTACTTAATCTGTGAGATTTTCTAATCACATCCTAATTCTCTATAGCTCTATAACTTCAAAGAATAACACTAAGAGCTAAACAATACATGGAAAAGCTAAACAATACATGGAAATACACAGAAGCAGATTCTTGTAAGGAAATAAATTCCATCCTAGCAAAAGGTAGGTAACAATCTATAAAGTATGTTAGAAAAAATTATGTTGAAAAAGGTTGGAATGGACAATTTGTAAGGTCACAACTCTAGGGTTCAATGATTCTATAGTTTTGTTTTATAAAATTAAACTTTGTTTTATTGATAAGGAATAAGAACAATCCTGTTTTATATGTTACTCATTCTCATTAACACTGGACATAACTTTGGGGGGGAAAGAGGAGGGAATCAGACCTCAGAACTGAGGCAGGACCAATTTAGGGAAACCGAGTCAGGACAATAAAAGAACTGTGGCACAACAATATTAACATAATACTAGCTCACATATATATTTTATGGTTACAGAGCATATAAATTATTTTGTTTAAAGGAAAGAGACAGAGTCAATATGCTGTCATCATTCACTGCAATTCTCATAGCTAGAACATGGCAGAACCTGGACCTGTACCAAAGCCATCATGCCAACTGCAGAGGTGTTTTCCATTATTTTAGACTATATTTCTAAAGAAAATGTTATCTAAATAATTAAGTCAGAATGATTTTGGTTTGCTTTTCTTTTGAGAGTTTAAATACATTTTTCCCCTTTTAAAAAGGAAAGCAAGGACACAGAGCCATTTCTGCTAAAATAGGATTTGATCATTCTGGTCTAGATCTAAGAGATACAGTTAATTTCTCAACTGTCAAGGAAAGAAAACCAAATTCTCAAAAAAGAATCATGATATATAGAATATTAGTTCCCAACTTCGGGTCAAGACACCAGTTAGGAACACTAAGAATCCATAAAAGAGTATTTGGGGGGAATTCAGTTGAGAAAATGTGGAGTTTGTACTAGAGTTTGTACTAGATTATCTTAAATTAGTCATTGCCCTTCAGAATTGTAGGATTTGGACCTTAATCAACCCTTTCATTTTCCCCATGAAGAAACCGAGTCTCAGATAGGCAAAGTCGTATGTACAAGGCTGCAGAAGTAACTGGTCAAATTATGGTTTGAACCAGGTCTTACAACTCCAAATTGTTACTGTTCATTAATACCATACTTCTTACTGTTCATTAATAATTCTCCCCCTTCCTTTAAGTACAGTAATCTCTATTTAATGAGAAGGGTTCTATTTGTCTCAAGTCTCCTAAAATGTTGACAGAAAGGAGATTCTGCACATTTAAGAACAAAAGGCATTCTCCAATGGATGTCATCAGTGGCTAGTTCTCAAGAGAATTGGAACTGATTAACAATTATATCAAAGTATATAAAATCCTGTTCCAAATCACTAACAACAAAAGTGAAAAACCAGCCCCCTGTGAGATTTTTCACCTCATAATCATCAAGCTGGCAAACATGACAATGTGTAGTGTTGGGAGAAGCATACAGTATTGGTTGAGTCATGAAATGATCTAGCCATTTTGGAAAACAAATTGTAATTATGCAAAGAAAATTAAATGGCTCCCTGGGAAGAAAAGAGGCAGGAAAGACATTTAGAAGGTGAAATAAAAACAAAAGATTATCAATACCACTTTTAAAAAGTTTACATACACAGTAAAAGCAATATGGCAAAGAACACTCAGGAAAGCTAACTTGCCCCTTGCAAAAAATATTTCTCAATATTTTATTCTGAAATGTTTTGTTGTTTTCTACATGCTCTCTGTCAAAGTCTTCATTCTTTTTTACTCTTGCCCCTTGCAGAAAATATTTCTCAACCAAGTTCAATTGAGATTATAGCAGTCTAGAAAAATCTAGAAATCATGAACAATGATTCCAAAGTTAGACTCTGAAGTGTTTTGTTGTTTTTCATATGTTCTCTGCTACAAAGTCTTCATTCTTTTTTTACTCCTTTTACTTTTCTTGACTTAATCCTACCTCTTTCTCCATGTTCCTGCTATTGTTCCAACAACCCTGACATCTCAAGTGCACTTGATGATCATCTTAAATGATTTCCCTATTTCACCTTTCTGGAATTTTAAAGTCAATACCAGCCTTCTTTTCCACTAAGTTTTAGCTAAATCCATTAATTTTTAAGTGATTTTTGTCTTCAATATTTCATCCTGTTCTATTTGGACATCTCTTGTTCAAATGGCATAGTACAATTTACATTATTATTATTATTATTAGGCTGCATGTCTCATCACTTCATTACAAGACTGTAAGCTCCTGGAGGACAAGATCGTGTTTTCATTTTTGTTTTATAACATTTAAAGTTTTTTCTTACTTTTTATTTTCCTATTGTATTTTATTTATTTTGTTTAAAAAAATTCCTTTTTTGTATGGCTTGATCTTTTTTATTTTTAAATTTTATTTTGATCATCAGTTCGAAATCCTTTCCTTCTGATTTCTATATTAGACAACTCCTTCCTTCCCATTTTAACATTTTATGCTTTTATTTCTTCATTCCTAGTCAAGTGTGTGGTTTTTACCCATTAGTTCATACTGGTGTCCTGTTATAAGGTTGGAGAATGAAAACACATCTTGTTGAGTTTTGTTAATATTGTAATGCTGGGGAAACTGAGGCAAGATAGAGATTAGAGTTTTTAATATTTTATTTGAAAGGGAGAGTGTGCTGGGGGCATGTTGCCCCCAGGGCTGATATTCAAAGCATCCAGCAGCTAAAGTATGCTTCCCATAAAGTGTATATACAAATGAGTGGCTCCAAGCTACCAGCGGGTAAAGGAGGCAGGGTGGATTCAGAGCACTAAGAGCAGGAAGGGACTATCAATCTGGTTCTGACAGGGTTGGGGGAGGCATTGGATATTCTGATAAGTAGGGAAAGGATGGAATCATGATGTCTAAGATAGGTCTTTCTCCTTCTCTGGATCATGATGAGAGAGAGTTGGTGTTGCAGGATCATGATAATTAGGAGGGAGAGTGGGTGTTGGAGGACTGAGCAGAACAATTCAGGAAAACCGAGTCAGGGGAAATTAGGAAACTGAGTAAGGACAATAAAAGGGAACTGTGGCAGAACACTATCAATGTCAATAATCTTAATCTTGCCTTTTAATCTATTCTAAAAGAATAAATACAACTAGGAAGGAAGAGTACTTTGAAATTTTTATTATGAAAAAGGTAAGAAAGGTAAGGGAATAAGCATTTTTTAAAAGTGATTTTTATGTGCCCAGCACTGTGCTAGGCCTTTACAAATATTTTCTCAATTGATCCTAATTGATTTGAATATAAATGTAAAAAAAAATAAGTTTCTTTGAAACAATAAAAATTGTTTTAATTAATTACATTACCACTTATTTGCAAGGATTCAAGCCTTTAATTTGGAAAGGTTTCCGAACCTCTCCTTAAAAAAACCCAATGGCTTATCCAAGAGAAAAGAAAATCAGTTTATATGTTATAAAGAGTCTGATCTGAAAAATTAAGACATAATCACTTCCCCATACTCCTCTCCATATACATACATCCCAATACTATGATTAAAAAAAATTAAGAAAAAAGTTTACTAGTTTGGAAGGAATCAATTAAAAGAATATCCTCCAAAGTATAAAAACTTTTTTTGTACTAAAATGTCAAATGTTGGTTTTAAATGTGATATAACATTTAGACATCTTATTCCATTTTAAGCTGAAATAGAGAGTGTTCTGTCAAAAAACCCAATAACAATAACAAACAAAACACAAAAAAGCCAGAGGCTGTCAGAAATTTTTTTTTAAATAGCCTTTTTATCAGTTGGACCAACATCATTTCTGCTGAGTAATGTAAAATAGATCCACCGAACTCTATACACTATCAACGTGGATGACAAATATCCTCAAATGCTATTGGATGAACCAATGTTGCTTCTCAGGAACTTTGTTACTATATTATGACCAACTCTTACCTTAATATTAGGAAACCCCCTTCCAATCAATCATCCATAATCTAGATGATCTAACAGAGATTATCATTTCACCTAATGTTAGAACCAATCATTTTATATTAATGTAACCCATTAACAACATCAGGTACAAAACACTTAATTTTTCTTATTGTTTTTGATATATTTATCTACTTAATATTTAACCTCAAAGTAAGACAAACCAAAATATTGGCAACTAAAGAAGGGAAAGTGAAGGAACAAAGCACTCTTTATCAAAACTAACTGTAAAGCCCATTCACACACAGCATTCTTAAATTTAGGCCAGAAATCATGAGTGGGTGCTAATTCCTAACCTTTTTGACTCAGGCTATTCATATAAAATATTTTTAAAATTTTAATTGAATGGTTGGCCTGTAATCATGGCATTCTTAGTAAAAATACTTATGAATGCTTTTTTCAAATGCATTCTCATTTGTATACTAGCTTTCATTTTATGACTATGAAATAAGTTTTTTCTAAATTAACAATATTTTATGTTCAGTATCGATTTAAAAAATGAACTTCAACTGAAAAATCTCCATTTAATAAAGTAAACAGAAGCTACTAATTTCAACTATTATGTTCCTAGGTAATGAATGGATGATCACAAGCCTGCGAGTTATATGAAACATAAATATAATAGCATATATTGATAGGCTTACATAATAAATTACTATAACTTAAAAATATGCTACCTTACATAGATAAAATTATATTTTTATAATCAAATAGTCTGAAGAAAGACTATAAAAATTCATTTATACTATAAAGCAGAAGATGGCATAAGATTATTTACCTCTAGACTTCAATCTAGATAACTGAATTTTACATAAGTAGTATTTAGTAAGTACTAGGCTTTTTAATATTATAAATAATGTAATGATTTTTTGTTTGTTTGTTTATGCCCATTCTATTTGGTCCATAGTCTGCATACTCTCATTTTTATTTCCTGGCTTCCAATAGCTCTGGAGTATTTTATAGTACAAGCAGGATAAATCAGGCAGAGAAAGCCAATGGCAACTGTTAGAACAATCCTGACAAAGGAAATTAAATATCAGTACTCAGCAAAAATAAAAAACTATCTCACAGTGCTGTAAATAATATAACAGAACAAAGACTCTTTGGTTCCTTCCTTGAAAAATCTCTCATTTTTCTGAATCTAAAATATCTCCATCAAATGAATACTATATAGTCACAAGTATTTAAGTAGGGTCTGAAACCTACTATTAAATCATTTATTATAAAACTATTATTAAAACAGGAATACTGCCTAAGTTGCAGTAATCAAGTCTACAGCTGTGTTCACGTGCATGAACTGAATCATTTTTCTCTTAGCAAAAATCCCCGTTTTTCAAAATGCTGATCTCAGGCACAATGCTCTTTAGAACAGAAGGCAAGTCTATTAAGGAGAAAAGCAGAGTCATTTATAACATGGTTATTGCCCTAAGTATTTTGAACAAAAAAAAAAAAAAAAAAAAAAAAGGCTCTGTCAGCTATTTTTTTCCCCAAATAGAAACAAAGTCCATAATGGAAATGAAATGAAACTAACGTGATTCTTCCACAGTGAATCTTAATGTGGGCCCTAGAGGCAGTGGGCCGTTCCATACCTATTTATTTGACAAGTCATCCCTAAGTAAATGATAAACCAAGTCAGTGGTTCAGGCCTTCTCCTACCTGAAGCTTCATTTTCCAGCACAAATGGCTCTGTGTATCTTTCACGTAGCATGTCTCCTACGATCCAGACTAAAGGGGTGATAGCTGAGCTTACACAGCTGCTGAATGGCCTACGTTTGCCTGCAGACGAAGAGAGCGGGGACTACACTTGCTGGGGCTTGTTCAAGCCCTTAAGTACACCATCAGTGTGATCAAACTGGACTAACTACTTCCTCCAGCTGATTTCAATGAAAGAGAGAGCGAATGAATAATTTATGCAAAGCCATTCCCGGCAGCGAGTTGTTTTTTTTTCTTCCACAAATTCCCCCCCCCCCCCCCAAAGCAATCTGCAAAATAAAGATCCTAAACTCAGTTTACTAAAAAAGAAAGGGAATTGGCAGGTCGCTCTAGGATGGCAGGGAATATAGACTCCACAAGAGGTCTTTTTTCTCCGGAAGTAGATGGTTTATCTACGGATTTATACGTAATAGTTTAGGAGTTTAAAAAAAAAATCAACAACAACATACACATAGAAAAGTAAATGTTTAACTACAGACATATTGCCAGGAACAGAGTATTTGTTACCAAGCCACTTAGCAGGTTATTAATGAAGCAAAAACTGCACTTAATGGCCACAGACTAGTACATAGTATGCAAATCACTGAAATGTATCTAGGAGAGTGGGGAAACGCTTCCCCTCTCCTCCTCCTCTCCCCCCCCACGATCACCTGGCTTAGTCACTGATTACCTGCGGGTCACTACAGGTCACTACATCTCTCCCAGTCCCGCAGCTGATTAACTCTATAACCTCTAAAGTCCCAACTTGCCCTAAATTCACAATGAGTCAAGGGCAGGAGAGTGTGCGTTTCAAAAAGGATTATCTGCGATTTCCCCAGTTAGAAAAAAGTGTTTGGCTCCACTTTGGGTTTTCTGGATCTTATTTTGGGCAAGACTTTCACTATGTTCTAAATGCTATCTGTGCAAGTCACCTGTTGCTTTATAAGGAGAAGTTGATTATAAATTATTCTCATCTATTAAGTAAAGATCACCCCTCCTTGACAGTTAGTTAGATTCATTTCACTGGTTAAAATGTAGTCGATAAGTTGCTCAATAAACATTTATAAGATCCCTATGCTATGCCTGGCACCGTGTTAGGATCTGGGGGTTTAAAGGTGTTTACATGTTCTGGGAAAGAAAACAAAACAAAATGTATATCAACAGGGAAAGGGGGAACCAAGTATATATATATATATATATATATATATATATATATATATATATATATATATATATATATATATATATATATATATATATATATATATATATATATATATATATATATTTTTTTTTTTTTTTTTTTTAATTATAGCTTTTTATTTACAAGATATATGCATGGGTAATTTTAAAGCATTGACAATGGTCAAGCCTTTTGTTCTAATTTTTCCCTTCCTTCCCCCTCCCTCCCCCAGGTGGCAGGTTGACCAATATATGTTACATATGTTAAAGTATAAATTAAATACAATATATGTATACATGTCCAAACAGTTATTTTGCTGTGCAAAAAGAATCGGGCTTTGAAATAGTGTACAATTAGCCTGTGACGGAAATAAAAAATGCAGGCAGACAAAAATAGGGAGACTGGGAATTCTATGTCGTGGTTCATAGTCATCTCCCAGAATTCTTTTGCTGGGTGTAACTGGGAACCGAGTAAGTATTAATGAGGAAACTGAGGAAACTGAGGCAGCCAGAGGCTAAATGACTTGCACAGGATCATAAGTCTCCTAAATGAATGGGAGTGATTGATGAGGGTTGGGGTCCCTTTAAGATTCCTAATTGCCCAACCCATGACTGACCTTGATTCACAAATTCTGGTCAAAGGTACCCTTTGAATATCCGGTCCCAGCTCCAGCCCCTCCCCCCCCCTCAGCTCAGCTTCCCCCAGCCCTCACCTGATCTGGGCTAACTGAAAAGCCCGCCAGAACTGGGTACCGCCCATCATCTTTTGGGTATAAAAGAGGTGAGCTGGAACGCCCTCTATGCAGGAGCCCTCCCAGCCAACATTTGGTATCCTTCCAGCCATGTAAGGGTCCCTGCCCACCAACGGCCACCTTTGGCCCTGGTGTCTAACTAACCTTTACTTCCAAATTCCTACAATAAGTCTTTTATTTATCAATCTAGGTTTTCGAGCCTGCAAATTCATTTTACAGGGGATACTGCGCCTCATGGGATTATGCGCCGAGAAATGGGGTTCCCCCTTTCCTTTCCCTCATTATGATTAGATAAATTATTTCTCAGTAATGAGCCACATGTTCCACGTTTCCAGAACTGAGACTTGGGGAGGTCATTTACTCTCTGGATTAATGAACTTTGAATCTGAGATGCAGGAAGGTCCAGGAAGTGACTTGACCTGTGGGAGGCAGCCAGCATTAGAGATCATTGATCAAGGATGGTTACATCCTGTTAGTCTATCCAATGAAAAGGCTTGATTCTTTTGCTTTTAAACCCTGGATGAGGCAGAAGCAGGTCAGGTTCTAGGAGCACATGGCGGGAGTTGGGATGGCTTGCAGGTGTGTGTTTGGGCCTCTCCCTGCAAGGATAAATGTTTTCCTTGTACCTGATGATGTCACCAATTACTTAATTGGATTGGGAAGGGGGTCTTGCACCCGACCCTTCCCATATATAAGTGTATGAGGTCATATCTGAACTTGAATCCTAGACCTCCAGACCCAGAATTCTGTCCATTGTGTCTCTAGTAGTCTCTAAGAATAATGACAAAGTAGCTTTGAAGGAGGTTCGAGAAGCTGAAATCAAAAAGTTCTCAAGAAAGAGGGTGACCTTGGAACTAAGCTTTAAGCAAACTGCAGGTTCTGAGATGGAGGAGCTGGGAGTGCCCTGAGGCACTGGGGGACAGTTTAGGCACAGGGATGGAGGTAGGAGATTGTTGTGCAAGAACTGGCAGGACTGGCAATCAAGCCAATTTTGGTAGATTGTAGAGAATTCCAAAGGATTTCTAAGTTACTAACATCATAATCTTGAACAGTAGATGGATTCTGACTAAAAGGGATTTAAGGTCAAATAGAAAAGTCTATATGTAACCCTAAGATGTTATTGAGAGCCACAGGTAGCTTGTTATTGTTGTTACTCAGTCCTTTCAATCCTGGCATGACCCCATGTGGGGTTTTCTTGGCAAAGATGAAGTGAATGGTTTTGCCACTTCCTTTTCCAGCTCAATTTACCTATGAGGAAACTGAGGCAAACAGTTCAATGAAGTGACTTGTCCAGGATCACTTCAGGCTCATAGCTGCACCATTACTCTCCAGGCAGCTAGTGGCTTTGGCCTGATGTCAGAAAGATCTGAATTCAAATCTGACTTCAGAAACATATTATGCCACAATTTCTCTTTTATTATCCTGACTCAGTTTCCCGAATTGTTCTGCCTCCGTTTATAATTGTTCTGTTCAACCACCTCTCCCTCCTAATCATGATGATCCAGATAAGGAGAAAGACCTTCTATCTTAGGCATCATCAGAATGTTGGGTGCCTCTCCTCATTCTGTAATCCCAATGATCAGATATCCCTCATGCCTCCCCTCACCTTGTCAGTTAGTCCTGTGTTCCCACTTTCAACACCCTGACTCCGCCTCTGTTTCAGTCTACCTCGGGTCCGAGTCATGTGTATGTATGTCATTAAGAACTCACATTGTTTGTTGGATTCTAGGAACTATAATCTCATTCAGCCCTGGGACCAAACCATGGATCCATTTGGTCCCAGTAAATCTCTCCCTTTCAAATAAAATATTAAATACTCTCTAATCTCTATCTTGCCTCAGTTTCTCCAGCATTACAATAATAGCTCTGTGATACTAAAAAAGCACCAAATTTTTGCTTGTCTCATTTTCCTTAGTTGTAAAATGGAGATAACTAATACCTACTTCTCAGAGTTGTTATGAGGATGAAAAGACATGATTTTTGTAAAATGCTTATCACAGCCTCTGATATGTAAAAGGAGCTTAAAAAAATGTTTCCGTCTTCCCTTCCATGCAGGGGAGACACATGGTGAAATATGTGCTTTAA
Organism: Sminthopsis crassicaudata; assembly: GCF_048593235.1. Lineage (NCBI taxonomy): Eukaryota > Metazoa > Chordata > Mammalia > Dasyuromorphia > Dasyuridae > Sminthopsis > Sminthopsis crassicaudata. The sequence goes on from NC_133618.1 coordinate 625,694,501, forward strand.
AAAAATTTTGACAGCTGTATGGCAGATGAAATGTAATGGGGAGAGATTTGAGACAGGGTCCTGAATTCAGAAACTACTCAAGGGGCTAAAAAAGCCTGAGCTAAGACATGGTGGGTGTGTGAGTGGAGAAGAAATGGATGTGAGGAGACAAGAAAAAGGAGCTTTTAGAAGCAAGTAAGTATGATAACTGGGAGTTGGACCTAAGTGACTAAAAGGGTGTTGCTGCTCTATCCAGCGTGAGTTTAACAAAAAACTGCTTAAGTTTTTTAAAAAGTGGTTTTTGGAGTTAACAAGGCACATTAGCAATTGTTGAAAATCCGATCAAAGTTTGTCCTTTCTAATAACTATAATTTCTACTAGAAATTTTTCGGCTATCTGGGAAGAAAGGGCTTCTGGAAAATTATGTCAAAATTCAGTTACCCCAGAGAAATTCATTAGCATAGTATGTCAATTTTATGATGGCATGTTTGCCTGGGTTCTGGACAATGGGCAATGTTCTCCAGTTTTTCTAATCCCCAATGGAGGGAAACAAGGCTATGTGCTTACTTTTCCATGCTTTTTAGCATGATGCTTTTAACCATGTAGTCAAATGCCTTCAATGAGAACAAACGCAGAATCACTCAGCTACTGCAGCACTGAAAAATAAATTCTTCAACTTGAAAAGGCTATGAGTCAAAACTAAAGTGGAAGGAGTGCTGGTGCATGATTTTATGTTTGCAGATAAATTGTGCACTCAATGTAGCCTCCAAGCTGAGAGGCAAAAAAGAAGAAATTGCTTATGGATAGACAAGCATCATCATTGCTACCACTATCCTAGAACCAAAGAAAGTTAAGAAATGAAAGGCTCCAGAGATCTTATCTCATCGATTCCTCATTTTATTGATAAGGGAATTGAAGCTTAAAAAGAGAAATTGATTTTTCCAACGTTAAAAAAAAAAGAAGTTAATGGCAAAGCCAATGCTTGAGCTTAAGTGTCAGGATTTCTAACTTATCTCTTCTTAACTGGGGCCATTCACTACTATTCACATCATTTAAAAAGTAAAAGAAATTAACATGAAACCACTTAAAGGAAGGAAAATCCCACATAAACATGGTTGCCCCTCTGGTAACTTTATTTCCTTTCTTTTAGAAAGCCAGATAATTATGAATCAAATTACATTGTCACAAACATTTTACATTTTAAATAAAATGCATTTAATTAAAGGTTTTTCTGTTCAGAAGAGCAATGCAATGAGAATACAATAATACTACATGACTTTCTCTATAATGATATCAGGAAGAGATGATTTTTAGAATTTATAGTTAATTTAAGAAACAAAACCATCTTACGAGGAAAAATTTTAAAATGTATAGCTAAATTCACATTCTTCTCTACATTTTTAAGAAATTATTTTAGTTCCCTCATTATCTCCTGTCTAATCTAGAAAAACATTCCTCTCCAACATACATAATTATAATTAAAACTGATACAATGAGCAAAGTTTTTTTTATCTTTCTATTAAATAATATTCCCGACAATATGAAGTGTCAATTAGAGAATAGTGACACTTTATTCAATTTCAATCATAATTGCTGACAGAAATCTGCATAAGTTACTCATAGATCTATTTTATTTAAAGTTATTACATAACATTACTTTTGCAATTTTAAAAATTTCCTAATTAAAAAAAATAATTTAAATAATTTTTTTTCCTCCTGTTGCTATTCACTTTTGTTTCTTACCCCGACATTCATATTTGTTCAATTCTTTCCTTGGGACTTAGTCTTTTTGGTTTCTGAATACCATTTTCATTCTTATTATAAAATTACTTATTTTGGAATCATAAAATAGGGAATCATCTAGTCTTAATGACTCAATACAGAAGATGAAATTTGGTGAAGAAAGGCGAAGGGAAGCTGGTCTAGCTGGCAAGGGAAAGTAAAGCCCCACATTCCCATGATGAGGCTCATTTCTGTATCACATACCTCCCACAGTTTCTCTCAAGACACTAAGCCCTGTTCCTATTCTAAAATCAAATGACTTAGATAATGGGCCAGTATTTTGGTGGCCAACACAAATAACAAGCAAGCATAGTGATGAAATTAAGAAACACAGAAATTTATTTGTCAACAATTTCAGTAAGTATGATGATACTTGCAACAACTGCCCTGTCCCAAAAATATCTCTGATACTCAAGATGTGATTACTGTATACATCTGGCATCTTATAATCCACAAGATACAACAAGAAACGTAAAAGAAAACAGATCTCAAAAACCTCTTTCTTCCCTAAGAAAAAAGCTCATTTTGCTATTTCTCTTTGATAGTGTTGATTTAAAAAATAATAATACTTGGACCTGCTAAACCCGAGACCCTTGATCTCTGGCATTTTTATTTACCTGCTTTGTTCCAAATACATGTATTCATCCTATTCCTTAAATCCACTCTGAACTTGGCATACCATATTGTCTCTATATTGTCTATTCTGACTTTCAATTGCTTTTCTATCTGATCCCTGTCTGATCTAATTCCAGATATTTCCCCGAGATACCCAATCTTATATCAACCACACTCAGATATCAAAGTATTTTCTTCAGCCAGACTTTATCACCATATTCTCATCATGAGGTAGGAGCAGAATCTATAATTAATATGGCAACAGTAGCATATCAAGCAACTTGGAACACATGACCTAAGAAAGCTGGAAGGTTCCTGCTGTACAGGTTACAATGTCAAGGAAATAATCCTCCAAACTTAAAAAGTTCAAGAGACTAATGCTTGAACCACTGAGTAACTTCCTAGTTGCTTAAGATAATTTCTAGACAGTTTGACATATGTGGCGATGGAGGGATTTACGACAAAAATAAATTAACTTTCAATCACACTCCTATTTTACTATTTTTAAATAAAATTGTATTGATATCTTTTGTTTTTACATTTTTTTTTTATTCCTTTTGTATCCTTCCTCCTAACTCCTTCAAGCCCAGGCTGACATTTTTTGTCACTTCTATGAAAGAGGTATCTTCACATAGCTCTCCTTAAGGTCAAGTGTTGGGTTGGGTTGGGTTCCCATTGTTTTGTTATCTTTCATTTACACTGATGTACTCATCATGTACATTGGTTTTCAGTTCATGGACCCAATAAGAACCCCTGTTATAAAACTTTCTACCCTCATTATGCACTGTGTATTACACAGTAAAGGGGCAGCAAGGTGACACCATAGTGGATAGAGCACAGGGCCTCTAGTCAGAAAGTGTCATCTTACTGAGTTCAAATATGACCTCAGACCCTTACTAGCTGTGTGATCCAGAACAATTCACTTACTTCTCTTTGCCTCAGTTTCCTCATAAGCAAAATAAGCTAGAGAGGGAAATGGCAAACCATCCCAGTGTCTTTACCAAGAAAACGTCAAATGGGGTCAAAGAGTTGAACATGATTGAGAAACATAGCACAGTAATATTGCATTATATCAGCATATTGTGATTTCTTTTGCCATTCCTAATTGATGAGCAGCTACTTTATTTCTGCTTCTTTGCTACAAAAAATGTCACTCTATTTCACTGTATCAAGTCAGGACTGGTCCAGACCTCTTCTCTCTATTTCAGTTGAGTTGTGCAGCACCTTCTGCCAAGCTTATCTTATGATATACCAAATAAAGCATGATATTCCTCAATGATTTCAATCATAAAGTCTAAAAAACATACCATTATAGCAAAGACAAAATAGTCTTGAACTGAAGAGAGAGAAAGAGAAGGGAAAAAAAAGAGTTCTAATGCAAAATCAAAGGTGTGATGTCTACATAGTCAGATAAAAAGTAGGTATAATTTGAAGATTGTTTTCTCTCAGCTCCAGAGAAGCTAAAGCATTAAAGTACTTTTTAAAAATATACAAAGAAGGAAAACTTTATTTTTACAGATTTGCATCTAACATTCTACCACCTACCTAACAATCAATAGTCCTGGGAAACGGTCATCTATTTTCTAAATATTTTCTTTTTTAAAATTTTCAATAGTATTTTATTTTTCAAATACACGTAAAGACAGTTTTCAACGTTCATTTTTGTAAGACTTTGTGTTCCAAGTTTTTTTTTCCTCCCTCTCTTATTTCCCCTCTCCTCTAAGATAACAAGTAAACAGCTATAGTTTAAATATCTGCAATTCTTTTAAATATATTTCCATATGTGTCATATTATGCAAGAAAAATCAGACCAAAAGAGGAAAAACCATGAGAAAGAAAAAACAAACAAAAAGTAAAAATACTATGCTTTGATGTGTATTCAGTCTCCACAGCTCTCTTTCTCTGGATGAGGATAGCATTTTCCATCCCAAGTCTATTGGAATTGTCTTGAATCACCAAATTGTTAAGAAGAGCCAAGTCCATCATAGTTGATCATCACATAATCTTATTGTTACTATGTTCAACTGAACATTTTCAGAAAGAATAAATAAAAGTGGCATCCCATTCTAATATTGGCCAACTAATTTTTTTAAAGTTATTCATTATAGGATTCAAAATCCTATTTCTAATTCCCAATCATCAGTGCAAATTCTGCCTTCCAGAACTGCACATAAGAATATAAGCTTTCAACACTTCCTGGCTCTGTGATCCTGGGCAAGTCACTTAACCCCAACTGCCTCAGCAAAAAAAAAAAAAAAAAAAAAAAAGTGCTCTCTTATGAGAGATGATCTGAATACAGTAATTTTACTTTTGAGATGAAATGTATCATTTAACATGATAAACTTTCAAAGACTGAAAAATGACTCACGACTTGACTTAGTCTTCTTTGCTTCAAGCTAAACACCCTCATGTCTTTTCAAGTATTTTTAAGAGACATGATTTCTAGACCCAATTTCAGTTACCTTCTCTTTGTTTAATAAAATGAAAACAGTACTCTTCATCGGAATAATAATTACTTCTGCAAATTCCAGGAGAAGAATGAGAACAGAGCAACAGCAGCCTGCTATATTTATTTTCCTTTAAAACTACAAGTGGCATATATATATATATATATATATATATATATGTATAGCTTGATTTTTATCAATTTTACAAGAGCAATGACATTGCAAATTTTTCCCATTTTTAATCCATGTAAAATGCAAATAGAGGTAGATACCTACATCTTTAATATCAAGGCAATACCCATCAAAATAATGGAATAAAGTTTTTTTGAAGGATCCTGGTTTCAGTGGGGTATCAGTAACAAGGATAATAGCCATAATGGAAAGAAGCCTAAAATTGGAGCCAATGTACAAATAGGTACTATAATCTGATTGCTGCTTAATCTTTGTGGTCAAATTGCTTACACTTTCTAAGTCTCAGCTGTCAGATCTATAATCTGAAGAAGTTGGATTCAAGAAGCTCTCCTTCAAGTTTTAAATCAGCAATCTTATTATGCCATGACTTTTAAAAACAATTTTTTAAAAGTCTTATGTTGCTGACAATGGAATACTGAACATACTATACCACACATGGTGATGAGTTTTACTGAATTGCTTTTCTATCTTTTTAAAAATCTTTCTTCTAAAGAATATCTCTTGGAGGGGGATGTCTTATTTGAAAGTGAATGTGATATGAAATTAAAAGACATCAACAAAATAAAATTTTCTTTAAAGTCTACCTAGCAAAGAAGGCCCAAATTCATGATCAGATCTCAATGTGCCACAATCTCATCTTTCTAGCATTTATATAATTAATATCCTACACATGGACTTAAACACAATGGTCATTTTAAGCATTAAGAATTCTCTCTGAAGCAATAAGCAATGACCTATAAACTTGGATTCCCCTGGCAAAAGGTTCAATAAAAGTAAATATGTATGTCTATATATATATATATATGTATATATGTATAACAACACATATGTATATCCACACACATGCACATACACAAATACTGATGGCAGGAAGAATATGTAAGTATAGGTTATAATGATAGCACTATTATATCAATGAGGAGAAATTATTTACTAAAATAATGCTATTGTTGTTGCCTAAATAAAGTAGCCATGATACAAATATTGGAAAGGGAGCAACCAGGACTTTAAGTATTAACAAAAATGCCTTCTAAAATGTCATTACACATTACTGTTTTAGAAACAAATTATTACATTGTTCATATGAAAACTGGACTATTTGTGTGCTTCAAAAGAAAAAAAAAGAAAAGGAAGTAATTTCTAGACCTTTTCTGGTTCCTCATAGGTAATTTCAGTCTTGAATAAAACAAACAAAAAAACCTAAATTACCAGATAAAGTTAATTGCTCCAGTAATTCAGAAATATTAGTCAACATTAACTCTGGCTAAAGCCAGGTTAAATTTAGACCTCTTATGCTTTCATTCTTATACCACAGAAACACTGAAAACGAAGTCAAAAAAGAGAAATTTTTGAAAAGAACAACAAAACCCAACAAGTACTCTAAATTCCAGATCTCACATTCACTCTAATCCTCTAATAACTTTCTGATCTCATCGAAGTTAGCTTTCTCTCCAACAATACAGATCAAAGTTCCATGCAAATCTTTTCCACATGCTCCCTTAAGTATGCCATAAAGAGTCTATCCTCAATTTCTCCTGATGTTCTGAGGATACTTTCAGAGCACAGGAGCTATCCTTAAGCGATTCCTCACTCATTACATAAATGGCTCATGTTCTTTACAACCTATCTTTATGACTTTTGATAAGAGCGTGGCATAGTAAACAAAGTAAACAAAGAGTTGGGCTCAAAACCAAGAAAGTCTGAGTCTGGGTGCTGCTTCTGACAAGTACTGACTACATGATCCCAGCCAGGTGACCTAAACACTCAATGCTCTAATTTACGCAACTCTCAGAGTAGAGAAAATGCTAACCTACATTGACAGAATGAAGAAATTCTCTATAACAGGGAAATCACAGATCCAGTTCTCATATCTACTGGTATTTTTTATAGCAGGGCTTCTTAAACTTTTTACACCATGACTTTTTCGGCCAAGAATTTTCATACTAGAACATCTTGAAACCAAGCCGAGGTGTTTCTGGTAGTGTTTGTACATGTGCAACATGAAGTGTGCATGTTCTGCTTATTCAGAACTAAGGTGCACAATATGACACAGGCAAGCACTGCCAGAAACGCCACAGATTACATGCTTGATTCTGAATTAATTTTTGGTTATTGAATTCAGAAACCATTTGACTCCCACATTCAGTTACACAATCCCATTTTAAGCTTTGCTTTATATCATTTCTCTGTAATTCCTTACTTGTGCTATTGTTCCCTGATGTGCCTTTCCATGACTCTCTGGATGACACTCAACTTCAATTATCCATAGACAGTAGTCTTCTGTACCTTGCAACCACACAAAGTCAACAAAGGAATATTGGAGTTTAACAGGTTTCAGTAAAAAACAAGCATTTGATATATCCTTAGCAAAAAACCCAAAACAAACAAAACAAACAACAACAACAAAAACAAAAACAAAAAACCACAGAGCTAAAGAAATTATTTGCTCCTCAAACACCTCAGTATTTCAACAGAAATACAAGAAATATGGCTGAATAAGTTATGGTATATGATTGTAATGAAATACTATTGCACTATAAGAAATGACAATTTCTTATTTCAGTCTAATTTCAGGAAAACTTGGAAAGATACAAAGTAAAATGTGTAGAATACAGAAACACTGTATATAAGTTTTAGCAATATTATACAATGATCACTGTGAACTACTTAACTATTTTCAGCAATACAGTGATCCAAGATAATTCCAAAGAATTCATTATGAAAAAAGCTATCCATATCCAGCAAAAGAAATGATAAAATCTGAATGCAGATTGAAGCATACAATTTTTTACTTTCTCTGTGTTTATGTGTTGCTGGAACTCTGTCTTCCCAGAAATCAGCTGGAGTCAGGATCACTGAACGTCTTTATTCTTGATTTTTTACAGTCAAGGTCAGGGGCTTAGACCTAGCTCCCTCACACACACCTTCCTCCCTCAAACGCCAGGAGAGACTGAGTCCCCTTCTTCATCTCACTTCCTCTTCCTCTTCTTACTCCTCCCACATACGTCACTCCCCCCTCTTTGTCCCACCAATCAAGTCAACCTTCAAACAAGTTAATAGGGAACTGTCCAATTGGCAATTAGTCTCACGTGCTTCATTATCCAAGTGCATTGCTCAGTTCTAGCCCTTTACAATGTGTGTCTTTTTGATCTGTTTCTTCTTTCATAATATGACTAACATAAAAATATTTTTACATGATTGCACATATATGACCTATGTCAAATTATTTACCATCTTAGGGAGAAAGAAGTTTCTCCCTCCTTTTCTCACCTTTTAACTCAATATTTTTTTAAAAAAGTGAATGTTTTATACTTTAACATATTTAACATGTATGGGACTACCTGCCATCTAGGGTGGAGGGAAGGAGGAGAAAAGTTGAAACAAAAGTTTTTGCAAGGGTCAATGTTGAAAAATTACCCATGCATATGTTTTGTATATAAAAAGCTATAATTTTTTTAAAAAGTGAATATTTTTAATTGTCTTTACATGTAATTGGGGCAAAAAAAAATTATCCAACCATAGGGAGAAAAGGGTAAAAATAGAAATTGAAAGAATTCACTGATCACCATTTCAAAGAGATCTAGGATGAAAAATTCCCAGAAATATTATAGCCAAATTCCAGAGCTCTTTTTCCTAAGAAAACATACTTCAAGCAATTAGAAAGGAATCATTAACATACTAGGAAGTCAGACTCAGGATCACACAAGATTTAACAGTTTCTACATTAATGCAGGGTTTGGAATATGATATTCCAGAAGGCAAAGAAGGCAGATTACAATCAAGAATAACTTAATCAGCAAAACAGTACACTCTTTCAGGGGGGAAACCACACACATATATACACAATGAAAAAGAGGACTTTCAAATATTCCTGATGAAAAGACCCGAGCTGACAAAGGAATAACCAGTGACAAGAAACAGAGTTCTCCTTAAAACAGTAAGTAGTATCACTCTAAAGCAAGCAATATCTGTAATAAGCTTACATGAATATATGAATTCTTTTTCTGTATTTTATTTTCATTATTTCTGTGTTTCTCCCATGACCTGTATAATATGTGCAAGCCCATATGTACTTGAGCCTTGGCCAGCTATATCAGAAGGCGGAAGGCCTGATTTTCTGTTTCCTAGAAATCAGATTATTTCAGGGAAACAGAAACCTTCCATTCCAATCTCTCCGGATAGCAACAACCAATTAGATGCCTCCCCCGATTCTCAATGCTCTCTTACTTGTGATGTAATCTCTTGTATAAAAGCTGTGTATCTTTACTAATTTTTTTTTAGCCCTCCTACCACAAGCTTTCTCTTTCTCTTATCTCATGATAGAATGGCTCATCCTCCGGAGGTATAATAAACTACCTTTCTGCTTTCTAGTTTGAGGGATCTTTGAGTAGTCATTTTGGGTAAGGGTCTTCTACATCCCACACAGCTAGAAGCCGTCCCAATAACATCAGAGTTTGTAAAGCAAGGATACCCATTATCACCACCATTATTCAATATTGAACTAGAATGCTAGATATTGCCATTAGAGAAGAAAAAGAAATGAAAGGAAATAGAATAAGCAATGGGGAAACAAAAGCATCCCTCTTTGAAGATATGTTATATTTAAGAGAATCCTAGAAAATCAACTAAACAACTAGTTGAAATAACTAAGAACTTCACCAAATAAATATAAAAATATAAGTCATATATATCATCATTATCATTTCTATATATTGCCAACACAGTTTAAAAGGAAAAGATAGAGAGAAATTTCATTTAAAATCACCATAGAAAATAACAGATACTTGAGAGTCTATCTGCCAAGATAAACTAGGAACTGTTTGAACACAATTACAAAATGAAGTTTTTCACACACATAAAGTCAGTTCTAAATAACTGGACAAATATTAATTGCTCATGGGCAGGCTAAGCCATACAATATAAATGGCAATTCTGTGTAAACTATTTACTTATTTAGTGCCATATCAATTAAACTATCAAAAATTATTTTATAGAACTAGAAAAAATAATAAATTCATTGTGGAAAAAGAAAAGGACAAGAATATTAAGAGAATCGAAGAGGGGGAGGAGGGAGGGAGAAAGAAAGAGGAAGTGGAGGAAGAGGAGGAGGAGGGAGAGGAAGGGAGGAAGGAAGAGAAGATCATAGGAAATAATAGATAATTTCAATTACATGAAATTAAAAAGTCTATACACAAAAAAGTTTTTACACAATGTAAATAAAATGAGAAGGAAAGCAGGAAATATTTCTCAAATATGTCAGGAATTGAATCAAAATTTAAAAAACAAGAATCATTAACCAACTGATAAATGGTCAAAGGACATGAACAGCCAGTTTTCAGACAAATTAAAGCTATCCTAGCTATATGGAAAGATAATTCACTATTGATTAGAGAAATCCAAATTTAAACAACTCTAATGCTTCATATCTATCAGATTGACTAACATGTCATGAAAAGAAAAAAACAAATGCTGGATGGGATATGCAAAAAAAGGAGGGATACTAATGTACTGTTGATAGAATCGTGAACTGGTCCAATCATTCTAGAAAACAATTTGGAAACATATCCAAAGCGCTTTAAAATTGTGCATACCTTTTGACCCAGCAGCAACATTCCTAGGTCTGCATCCCAAAGAGATCAAAGGAAAAAAAAAAAAAAGACATATGTACAAAAATACTACTAGCAGTTTTGTGTGTGTGGTCGTGGCAAAGAACTGGAAATTGAGAGGATATTCCATTAACTGGGAAATGGCTGAACAAATTGTTATATATGATTGTGATGGAACATTATTGTGTAAAAAATGACAAGCAGGATACTCTCAGAAAAACCTGGAAAGACTTAGATGAACTGACACAAAGTGAAATTAGCAAAACCAGAAGGACATCACACACAGTAAAAGCAATACTGTATGTTGACCAACTGTGAATGCTATACTTAGCTATACTCAGCTATCCAAGATAATTCTGAAAAACTAATCATGAAAAATGCTATCCATATTTCCAGAGAAAGAATTGATGGAGTCAGGATGTAAGACAAAGTATATTTTACCTTGTGTATCTTCTTTCAGAACTTAACAATTTTAAAAAATGAAATAAATTTAAAATTTAACCCACTCTTCCAAGAATAATGAATTGACAAGATCTTGCACTTCATCAAGTACTAGTTTATTTTCCTTGGTCTCACAATATTTATTTATATATCTGAACTCTTAAGTTTGCTGAAGGCCATATTCCCTTCTGCTATTAATATCCCTGTTCATTTATAATAATGAAATATAGAAAAAACTTGAAAAGATATAATATCCATTACTGTTTTTTAAAAACGCACTTAAAACTTAGTAATAAGTGCATCTTTCTTTAATATGAAAAGTAGTGTCTATTTAAAATCAAAGTCATCAATATATGTTCTGGAGATAAATTAGTGGCCTTTTCAGTAAGAATAAGGATAAATAAGTTATGTTCATTATCACCACTATTGTCTAATATAATAGTGCTAGGAAAGTTAGCTATAACAGGGACCTGAAAAACATATCTAGGAAATAAGCATAATCAAAGAGGAAATGAAATTCTGCAAATGACTTAATGATATACTTAGAAAATCCTGGAGAATTAAATAAAAAAAATTAACTCAAATAATAATGTCAGCAATATTGCAGGATATAAATAGATGTTGTCATCAGTATTTCTGTATATTACCCAGAAAATCCTGCAGAAGGTAGAAAAGGAAACTATTTAAATTAACTACCAAGTATACAGATTACTTAGAAGTTTACCCATCAAGATTACACAGAAACTATATGAATATAAAATATCTGCAAATAGAGGCAAACTTATTATTACTAGAGAAATGTTAGTTCCTCCTGGGTATCTGAGTTAATAAAATAAAAATGACAATATCCCCTAAATTATGCCAAATTGAAAAAAAAAGTAGAAATAATAATAAAATTCACGTGGGGGAACAAAAAGTCAAGAATCTCAGAGAAAATAAGATGGGGAATAAAATAACAAAGAGGAGTAGGAGAGGATTGGAAAAAAAAAAGTGCACTAGATCTCAAAGTATAGTACAAAGTAGTGATCATTACAAGAACTTAGTCCTCATTAAGAAATAGAGAGGTTGCTTAGTGAGAGAAATGATGTATACAATATGTAGAAACAGTTGAACACAACAACATAGTGTTAAATAAACCCAAGACCTTAGTAATTGGAGTAAGAATGGACTATTCAGTAAAAACTGTTGGAAAACTTGGAAAGCAATTTGACAGATACCAAGTAGATCAACATCTCATACCATATACCAATATAGCTCTAAATGTACATGTAATGCAAAAAAAGTAATATCCTAAACAAATTGGAGGATAAAGAAAGATGTTACGTTTCAGAAAAAAGGACATTCACAATCAAACATGGGATATAGAAGATTAAGAAGATAGAACGATTATATAAATGATTTAATTAATGATTAACTAAATTACATAAAATGAAAAAGATTTTGCAAAAAAAAACAAACAAAACCAAAGAAAAAACAATGGAGGCACAATCAGAATTGAAACAGGTAACAGAAAAAAAAGTTTCTCCGATAAGGATCTCATTTTCAAGATATATAAAGAACTAATTCAAACATATTAGAAAAAGTCATTCCTCAATTGATAAATGATCAAAAGACTTAACAAGAACTTTTCAAAGAAAGAAATCCAAGCTATCACCAATCATTTGAAAAAGTACTTTGGATCACTAATAAGTAAAGAAATAAAAATTAAAAACAAATACAAGGCTCTACCTTACATTTATCAAGTTGGCAAAACTTATGAAAAATGAAAATTATTAATGATGGAGGAGCTGCAAAACAGTGAACTGTAGAAAACAACATAGACTTATGCCCCTAAGTCACTCAACTGAGTTTGCTACATTCTGAACCAGTGATATCACTAAAAAATCCCAATATTTCAATAACAATATCCCCCCCTCCACAAAACAAATCAAAGATACAAAGGACCCATATAAACAAAAATCTTTATAAGTAGCTCTTTTGATGGTGGCAAATAACTTGAAACTAAAGGAGTGCCCATCAATTAGGGAATAGATGAACAAACTATGGTATAAGAAAGTACTGTAATGGGATACTGCCATGCTTTAGGAAATGATGAAAGGGATGGTCTGAAAGATATATGGGATGACTTATATGCACTGATTCAGAATAAAGTGACAAGAACTAGTAAAACATAGTAACAGCATTGTAACGACAACTTTGAAAGAACTTAAGAATTCTGATCAATTTAAAGAGCAACCAATGATTCTAGAGGGCCAATGAAGAAACATGATACCAACCTACATTCAGGTATATACATAGATATATATGTACACACACTTATTTCTTAAAAAAAAAAAAAAAAAAAAAAAAAAAAAGCTCCCATACAGGGCAAGTGCTCACAGTGTGGTCAGCAAAAATGATAAAAGGACACCCTCAAGGTCTCTCAAGAACTTAAGAATAGATTGTATGACATGGGAGACCCTGACATGGACCATCAGCATGGTGTGCCTTCAGAGAAGGTGCTATGTTCTGTGAGCAAAGCAGAACTGAAGTAGCCCAGAATAGATGAGAGATGCACAAAGTTCATAGGGACTATTTGTCTGACATGAGGTAGAGCCTCCTGAGCTTGTGTCAGCCTGATCAGCCACAGTCAGACATACTGACTCAACTCTAACACAGTAAGATCATTTTGGTCACCTTCAAGAATGAAGGATAACAACCAACTATGTCCAAAATACATGTCCACATATATACAACTTATTTATTATAACTTTAATGATAAATTATTATAAATAATGTATACATATGTATGTGTGTTTTAAACATGACCAATGAAGATAGTTTTGCTAAACCATATATATTTATCACATAAAGTATGAAACAAGAACATGAAAACAATCTGAATAGTGATGATAATAATGTAAACTAGAAAGAACTACCACAACAAATGCTATTCACAACAAACATAAGAGGCAAAGAGAACACTAGTGTAGCATATAAAATTTTAAACAACACTAGTTTTAGCAAAAGACAGAAGAAAGGAAAATGATCCTGCAGCAAGCTTACTCAGTATGAGACCCAACAAGGCCCGATTGTCTAAAAAGAATTTTTTGGATGAAAATAGCAGATTAACAAATACATATGAAATGGAAAAGATCTATCAGTGATTTTGTAGCACTATAGTCACATCAATGAGGACAGTAGACCTAAGTAACATTCTACAGGCATTATCTGATTTGATTCTTACAACAATCCAACAAGTTAGATTATGCAAATATGATTATCTTACATTAGTAGAAGCTGAATTTAAATAAGTGCAAGTGGACATGGTGTAGTATCTTAAGTACTTGATGCACAGTGGGAGGACTGAGATCTGTCACTAGAAGCCCTAGGCCAATCTCTTCACTTCTCTGGGCTTGTTTTCTCATCTCCAAGATAAAGGGCTTCAACTAATGACCTCAGAGGTCCCTTCTAACTCTAAATCTAGCTCTTATGACGTGGCTAAGGTCATGAGCATTTAATGTCAGAACTTAATCTATATCTGGTGGTCTTTTCCTGCTGCCTTCTCAACTAAGGAAAACAGCTTGAAGAATAAATTTTTTTGTACTAACATAAGTGAGATAATTATATAGCATTTATATTTAAAAATGAAAACCTATTAAAGTATAATTTTCCCTAAAGCTATTATCTCACAATCTTAAAATTTATATGACTTTGCATAGTTGATCTGAGAAAACATTAATTATAAAAGCTACATATTATGCCTAATGAAATTTAGAAATGATTTAACATACCTGCTCTTCCCTATCTTTTTCTTTGGTCTTACTCCTGGAGACCCTGATAGAGGTAGCATCTCGAGCTGGAATGACAGAGATCTGATTCAGTGGCATGTTCATCACAACCTCTGGTTTGGTTTTCTTGTTTAAGAATGAGAATCTTCACTGTGAGGGTCATTTTGTGTCATGGACCTGAAGCTTTAAAAGAAAGAAAGAAATGACAATTTTAAATTCCATAGGATACTTCTATCACCCTAGAGCAGGCCCCCATCACCTCACAAATGGTTCAGGTTGGTCTTCTGAATCCCAAATATATGCCCATTGCAATCCATCTTCTACTCAGTTGTCAAATTGATATTCTTAAAGGATAGATTTGACCATGTGACCCGGCCCTCATTCAATAAATTCCAGTGGATTTCTATTATCAACAGGATCAAATGTAAAATCATGTTTGTCTTTAAAAGCCCTTCAAAACCTGTCCCCCTCCAACCTCTCTAGTCTTTTCGCACCTTTCACCTCACTACATCCTCTGTAAGTCAGTGACACTGGTCACCTTGCTTTTCTGAAAAAAGACACTCCATCTCCTGGCTCCTGACATTTTCATGGGCTCTCTTTCATGCCTGAATCTCAGTACCTCCTCATCTGTGAAATTCTGACTTCCTTTAAGTTTCAGCTAAAATATCAACTTGTAGAATAAATCTTTCCAAGACTTCTTTAATATCTTCCCTGTGGGACTACTCTTTATGTACCTTGTTTGTAAATAGTTGTTTCTTGAGGGCAGATGGTTTTTTGTTTTTATGTATACTGCCAGAGCTAAGTACAGTGCCTGGGAAATAATCGAAGGTGCTTAATAAATGCTAGTTGATTGGGTGACTAGTTAGATTTTATTTATAAACTGACTAATGTTTGAGGGATGATTGAAAAAAAACAACTCAGTCTTCAAAAACTTGTAGATAAAAATGAACAGACGAACAAAAATCTGTACTATTTTCCTCACATAAGAGTCTTCCTCTAGAATCTTATTCTGGGGCCTCTGGCACAAAAATAAACACAACCTTTTTGACCTTCCTAATACACACTCTGATCTAGTTGCACTGGCCACCTGGCTTGTAGCACACTGTCTTGTGGCTCCATGACTTTTCACTTTGTTCCATGTGTTTAAAATGTTCCGCCTCTTCACTTCTACCATTTAGTTCTCATGGCTTCCTTATTATTTAAATTCAAATTCCATTTTCTGTCCCCTCAGTTGCCCATCCCTCTCAGGTGAACTTCAACCTACTCTTTCTCCTCCATTAGAATATGAGCTTCCTAAAGTGGAGACGATGTTTTTGCCTTTCTTTGCCCAGTGGTTAGCATAGTGCCTGTTACACTGTGAGCATTTAATAAATATTTGTTGAAAGACTAACGAGTTCTGACTGGTCCTAAAGCATTTGGCGACTTATCCAACAATTAATTAAATGTCTATCATTATAGGAGTGACCTTAATAAGTCAGGAGAGCCACCATAATAATTTCAGTCACCAAGTGACAAATGGTTTGAACTACAATAACCCATGAAGATCTTCTATTAAAGTATAGAGGGGGTTGTGAGTTGTATTAGTGGAGAGAACATTTCACTGATAAAATTGCAGATCCTTTCAGGTTTAAAGTTATAAGAAGAGCCATCAAAAGTATATTGCACAGGTTAAGCTATCACCCACTCAAATTCAGTGGTTGATATTCTTTTACTACAGGACTATATTCAAATTTTCTTGAACATATGCTTTGTTATAGTGAAACTCAAGTAGTAAGTAACCTTTAAGGCCAGTTTTGATCATTGCTTCTTGCTATAAGTTTGTAACTTCTCTATTCTTTTGATATGACAACCCACGCAGAAGAAATTAATTGATTTTTATTATTTCTGTATACTTAGTAAAGACAACCTTCCTGTCTAACACTGTCTCTATCTTTGGCCCACCCTCAGTTGAGTTGAACACTACAATGTTCCCTTCTGACCACTTTCACTTGGTTCTAATGTTCTAAGCTATACTCTCAGCTGGCAAAATTTTCCCTCAGTATAGATCCATACTCTCCAAGTGTTGTGTACTTTTAATGGGACCGAAATCTTAAAACAAGAAATCCATAAACTTTTTTGGTTTTATTTATATATGGATAACTATTTCAATATATTGGTTTCTTATATATATTTTATTTTATGTTTTTGATAATGCAAAAAAGGGGTACATAGATTTCATCAGATTGCCAAAGAGGCTTATGCCACAAAAAAGTTAAGAATCCCAGCTTTCAACCAAAAGAATCAAATATAATTCACATTGTTAATGCTATATCAATCGAAATCATCAATATATTAATAATAGATATTTGATATTGAATTTATTTTTCCTTTTTCATAAGAGATGTCTCTCTAGAAGGAGGTGGAGAAAGAGATAATAGGATAAACAAGAGATATAAAATCAAGAGACATCAATACAAATTCATTTTTTTAGAAGACTAAATTTCTTAAAATGATCTCATCAGCATGACTCTCTATAAATGTTGTAGAAAGAGGAGACAAAAAACCAGCAGTTTACAAAAATACAAAAAAAAAAAAAAAAAAAAAAAAAAAAAAAAACCCTACCAAGGCTAAAAAAGATAGTCACACTCCAGTGGCTTCTCATTTATTTTGATTCCAGAACCAAATATGAACTTTTCCACTTGGATTTTAAATACATCAACAATCTGACTCCAACCTATCCTGACTCATTCATTTCCCACTCCTCAAGGTCCAGCCAAAGCGACCATTCCTCACATTCTCCTTTTCCCATCCTTCTGTTAATGTGTTTGCCATCTCTCATGTCAAGATTGTGTACCCTCTTTGAAAACTTCCCTACACATAACAGAGCCCTCCTTCTACATGGTACCTTTTCTGATGCCCCCAAGGGCAAATATGTTGCGATACACAGGAGCCACCTGCCAGTGGCTACTGGAGGTCTAACTCAGACCTATAGAATGGATCTCTTCATGTGAGCGGATGATGATGATACAAGGAGACTGAAAGGCAGTTGTGTTGTCTGACCTCTCTTCTCTTCCCTCTGCCTCCAATTTATTTCGTTCCCAGCCCACAAGCAACATCTGTGTCAGTAAAGGCTGCTTTGTAACTCCTTCAGATGTTATGATTCACAGCTATGGAAGTTCTCGGAGAATTGACCTGCCCCTTCACTTAGGCATGGTCCTTAACACAAGTGTCCCTTCTATTTATTATGTAATTATTTAAATATACATGTCTCCCCACTCTCCTGCTAGAATTTAAGCTCTTTGAGCAAGGAGTATTCATTACTGTCTTTGTAACCCTATGTCTAACAGTGCCTCTTGATACACAGGAAGCAATTAATAAAACTTGCTGACTGATGATCAAAAATTCTGTCAGTACTAACATCTTCATTTGTCCAAACAATCAAAAAATGTTCACCAAATTGGATTATAGGATAAAATAAATAACCAGCAAATAAGACTCAATGTTTATTTCTAATTTGTATACCACCTACTCTATTCCAGCTGTGTGGCGAGTTGGTCAACCCTGCATATAGTCTTTATGGTGACTCTACTTCAAAGTACTTTTACTGTCTCATAATTTTAGAACAGGAAAATTAGTACTGAGTAGCACCCAACAGCTTTAAATCCATCCTTCTTTCTGCTATATACATGCTGTTTATTCATTACACTGTGGAAGTTAAAAGATCATTATTCCCACTACACCCTGGAAGGTCAGAGGATCTGGTGGTGAGTGGTTTCTTCAACACAAACATGACATGGCTGGCCATCTTTTGGAATACCTATATATATATGCCAAGGCCAGTAGGCCTCCCGATAGCTACATTTACTGCTTCAACTACACTAATCATTGTTATGTCACTGACACATTCTTGAAAATTCTAGCAAAGAGAAACATATTTGCCAGAAAGTAGAACGGTACATTATAGCACCTAAAATGTCCACCTCTCGTACACCAACTGACAACTCTGACTGCAATATCACTCATAGCTAACCACTGCTAGTCCTTTAACATTCCCATCATTCTAGAATCCTGACCACTCTTTTGCTCGTTTTCATCAGGCAATAGGCAGGATGACCACGAACATGGAACAGTCAACCAATCACCTCTGGGTGTCTCTATCTAATCCAGTCTAAGGAATTGGATGGGGGTGCAGAGCACTCAAATCTAAATCTTGAGACGTTGGTATTTTTTCGTCTATGTTTCCATCTATTCTCTACCACAATATAAATACAATAATTGTTGTTGCCCATTTATTGTCCAGGAGGCAAGGATGAAATTATATTATTAAAGTATATTTAGGTAACATTTAAAAAAATGGATTATATAGTTACAAAAGCAATAAAGATTTTCTCCTTTAAAAACTGAAATCTGAATCCAATGTAATCATGAAAGCCCTCTTCAACTGGACTCTACTCAATCCCTCTTAAGTCAGGTCATATAAAAACAGGTGGGCAGATCAGATTTGGCCCTTAGGCTGTAGTCTGTCTATTCTTAGTCTAGGAATAAGATTAACAAGGTATTCACATGAAAGAGGAAAGTGAAAGGTACAGTAAACCATTAAGAACCTTTTCCCCCTTTAACAATGACAATTTCCTTAGCTTTCAGACAGTCAAGATAAGGAAATAAAAAGCAGTACCAAAGAAAGTAGAGAATGAACCTTAACTCCCATTTCCAAGAATTGGGATTTGGTCCCAGGAAAATAAACAAGGAACAATGGATACAAGTGACAAAGTGGAATACAACTGTGAAATGGGCAGCCTCAGAAAACAGCTAGTTCTCCCTCACTAAAGGTCTTCAAGCAAAAACAGGATGATCATTTCTTGGAGCAATCACAGATTAGATTCTTTGCCAATGATGGTTTGTATTATCTGCCACTCTTGCACTATCTCTTATTTCTGGGTCTTAGACTCTCCTGCTCAGTTAATTTCTTATCATATGGCATTTTCCATGTTGACTAATCTCAATATTCATGCAGATAATCTGCTATACCCAATGGTGCAGTGAAGAGACCTGGACCTGGAGTCAGAAAGATCTGAGTTCAAATCTATCCTCAGACACTTATTGGGTATGTAGTCCTTGATAAGTCATTCTGTCTATTTCAATCTCCTCAACTGTAAAACAAGGATGATAATTAACAGCAGCTCCCTCACAGGATTGTTGTGAGGATCAAATGAGATATTTGTAAAATTCGCTTAGCTCAGTGTTTGGCACTATACAAATACTTATTCCTTCCCTTTCCCTGAAGTGATACTCAGATCCTGGCTCTCAAATGGCACAGTTCCTACAACATACTTCAAGATTTCTCTTTTCTATATTAGGAGATAGTTCAAAGCTACACTGGACAGTGGGCAAGCAAGGCAAGCTTCTCATTGCTGCCCCCTGCTGGTCATTCTCTTCTCTACCTTCCTTTATTATTTCAATCTCATCTTGTTTTTAAATTTCTGACTTTCTGTAAACATATCATATCATATCATATCATATTAGTTGCTTGCTGGTTGGTCTGTCATATATCTCTGCCCACTCCAATACATTTTCCATTTAAATCTGCCAAAGTGACATGTATGTCACTCCACCTCCACTCAATAAACTTTAGTCAAATTAGTCAATACACATTTATTAAGTGCTATCTGGTGGGCACATCTTATGTACAGAAAATATAAAAAACAAAAGACAGTCCTTACCCTCAAGAAGGTCATTATCTATTCTCAAAAACAACAATTTAAAAAATACGTTCTCACAATCTATTTACAGGAGAAACAAACAATAATTGAGGGGTGGGAAAAAAAGGTTCAGATAGAAGATGTGATTTTAGCTAGAATTTAAAAGAAGCCGGGAAGTTAGAAGGTGAAGATAGGGAAGGAAAGCATTACAGGCCCAAGTTATAGCCAGGAAAAAAAAAAAACAAAAACAAAAACAAAAACATCCAGAGCCAAGAGATGGAATGTTTTGTTTGTGGAACAGCCAAGAAGCTGGATCAAAGAATAAATGTTGGTGAGTAAGAGAGTGAGAAGGCTGGAAGGATATTGGGTTAGGTCATGAAATACTTTGAAGATTTTATATTTGATCCTAGAAGTTAGGAGACAATGAAATTTATAGAGTTTAGGGCAAGATAGGTAGATCTGACAATCATCAACATTATTGTAATTAAATCCATGAAAGCTAATGAGATTGTCAAGTGAAGTAGTAAAGAGGGACCAGGACAGAACTCCAGGGGGACTATGACTAGAAAGTTACAAAACATCAAGAATATCAAAGGAAAATGGGGGAAAAATGTAAAAGGAGATTTAGCAGTACCAGAACTTAAAGTATATTATAAGGTGTAATTATGCAAACTATATGATACTGGCTAAGAAAAAGAAATGTAGATCAATGGAATAAAGTGGACATACAATTCATAGCAAGAAGAAATCATAATAATCTTGTACTTGCCAAGTGTAAAGACTTCAAATTTTGGGGAAAGAACTCATTATTTGATTTAAAAAAAATTATTGGGAAAATTGAAAAGTAGTGTGACAGAAAGTAGGCATAGACCACTAACCCTAACTAATCCTAACCTTAAATCTTATTCTTATTTATCCGAGATAAGATCAAAATGGATATATGACAGATATAAAAAGAGATTTTACAAGAAAAATTTAAAAAATGAAACATATTACTCATCAGACTTATGGATAGGTAAACAATTTATGAATAAACAAAAGAGAGAAAAGTTGGGTATAAAATGGATAATTTCAATTGCATTAATTTAAAAGGCTTTGTACAGATAAAATAAATATAGCCAAGATGAAAAGTAGAAAATTGAGGGAAAAATTTTATAGATAGTTTATCAGATAAAGGTCTCATATCTCAAATATATAAAGAACTTTATCAAATCTATAAAAATACAAGTCATTTTGCAATTGATAGTCTCAGGACATGAACAAGCAGTTTCCCTTTTTTAATTAAGCTTTTTAATTTTTAAAACATATCCATGGATAATTTTTCAACATTAGCCCTTGCAATTTTTCTCCACCTTCTCTGCATCCCCTCCCCTAAATGGCAAGTAATCCAATATATGTTAAACATGGTAAAATATATATGTTAAATCCAATATATGTGTACATATTTATACAATTATCTTGCTGCACAAGAAAAATCAAAGGAAAAAGGAAAAAAATGAGGAAGAAAATAAAATGCAAACAAATAACAAAAAGAGTGAAAATGTTATGTTGTGATCCATACTCAGTTCCTACAGTTCTCTCTGTATATAAATGGCTCTCTTCATCACAAGATCATTGGAATTGGCCTAGATCATCTCATTGTTGAAAAGAGCCATGCCCATCAGAATTGATCATCACATAATCTTGTTGCCCTGGACAGTGATCTCTCCAGGGCTCTCTGAAATCATCCTGTGAATCGTTTCTTATAGAACATTAATAATAATATTCCACAGCATTCATATACCATAACTTATTCAGTCATTCTACAACTAATGGGCATCAGTTTCCCATTTCTTGCCACTACAATAAGGGCTGACACAAACATTTTAGCATATGTGGGTCCCTTTCCCTCCTTTAAGATCTCTTTGGGATATAAGCCTAGCAAAAAATATCGCTGGATCAAGAGTACACAGGTTTTGATAGCCCTTTGGGCATAGTTCCAAATTGCTCTACAGTATGATTGAATCACTTCATAACTCCACCAATAATGTGTCAGTTTCCCAGTTTTCCCACATCCCCTCCAACATTCATCATTATCTTTTCCTGCCATCTTAGCCAATCTGAGAGGTGTATAGTACCTTAGAATTGTCTTAATTTGCATTTCTCTCATCAATAGTGATTTAGAGCACCTTTTTATATGACTAGAAATGGTTTTAATTTCTTCATCGGAAAATTGTTGAACAGGCAGTTTTCCGATGAAGAAATCAAAACAATTTAGTCATATGAAAAAAAGCTCTAAATAATTGTTGAATAGAGAAATACAAATTATAATAATCTTTAGATATCATTTTACACCAATCAGATTGGCAAAAATGATAGAAGGTGGAAATGACAAATGTAGAAAAACTTGGACACTCATTGTTGGTGGAATTGTGGACTGATCTAACCATTTTGGAGAGCAATTTGGAATTAAGCCCAAAGAATTACTGATCCAGTAATATTACTACTTGATCTATTTCCAAAAATGATTAGGAAAAAAGAAAAAGAACCTATATGTTCTGAAATATTTATAGCAGCTCTCTTTGTGGTAGCAAAAAAACTAGAAATTGCAGGGTTGTCCATCAATTGGAGAATGGTTGAACAAGTTGTGGCATATGATTCTAATAGACTATTACTGTGCTATAAGAATTGATGAGCTCAGTGGAAAGAAAAACAAATTGAGCAGAACCAAGAGAACATTGTATACAGTGACAGCAATATTGTTTTAAGAACAACTTTGAGTGAATAAGTTTTCTATTATAAATATATTCTATCATAAATATCCAACTTAATTATAAAGGACATGTGAATGCTGTCTGTATCCAGAGAGGGAACTGATAAATACAAATATATATAGAACAATTTTATATATCTATATCTATATAAAACACATACATAAACATAGACACACACCCACACACACATGTGTTTAATAGTAGCTGTAAAGGGCTAGAACTGAGAGGATGTACTTGACCTAGATGCAAGGTAATTTAGCACTTAAGGCTAATTACCAATTGGACAATTCTTTATTAACATGTTTGGAGGATGACCCTACTCAACTGGATGCCGGCTGGATCTGTGGGTGTGGTGAGAGAAGGGAGAAGAGATCTGCGGGTGGAGGAGGAAAGTGAGCATCGTTCTTTTGGCTGTGGAGAGAGAGGAAGGAGATGTGGAGATTGCCAGATCTAATCCCCTGACTGAGATCACAAAAGGACAAGAATAAAAACTTTTGCTTAACCTGACTCCTGCTGATTCTAAGATATCCAGGGTCACAAGTAGTCATCTCTATGACCCAGAACAAGGAAGGAAGAAGGAAGATGAAAAAAAAGAAATTTACATGATAATTTTATTGTATATTTATTTGAAAGGAACAGCAAGTTCGCATAGCAGATTTGCAGATTTACGCAGGGCATACAGGTCAAAGAAAAATAGTGCAAGCAGTCCGAAAGGAAGATTTCAATTCAATTACCAAGGAGTCATAGTAAGGATCAAACAAAATTTAGCAACCACCATTCAAAAGAACTGTAGAGTCTGAACTCTGATATTCCAGAAGGCAAGCAATTTAGACTTATAACCAAGAAAAACTTAACCAGCAAAACTTAGCGTGATCCTACATGGGGAAAAATAGATCTTTAATGAATTTTCAAGCGTCAGGTATCAAGAGAAATACATTTGAAAAAACATGAATAAGTAAACATAAAGGATTTCACTAGAACAAGTTATTTACATTAATATATGGGGAAATAATGGAAGTGTCTCCTCAGAACTCTAACTTTATCAAAGGTCATTGAGGGAGTCCAAACAAGACAGAAGACCTGGGAATATTTTTGTATGTTATGAGAATAGTAACAGACTGGGTAGGAAGAATGATGAAGAAAATAGGGGAAAATTTCAAATATAATTTCAGTGTACAAGACCATATAAACAAGGAGGAAGCGTTGGAGGGTGCAAGAAAAAGTTAACCTTATTTTTCTCTGAACTGGCAAAAAGAAGAAATATATATATCCACATATTTAGATGCAGAATTGTTTCATTCAACAGGAATAAGGGAGAATAAATTAAGGAAGTGATTACTTCTAAATAAAACCAACTCTAATCATAGTGAATATATCATGAAGAAGGATTCAAAAGTAAAGAAAAAAGGATAAGAACCTATGAGAGAACTTCTAGAAGATAAGGGAAGCAGAAACATACTGCATTCTATCTAGAGCACTCACCTGTGCTGGACACATTTCTTCTTTCTCACCATGCTTTTCTTTATGAACTGATCAAGGCAGTGATTGTTCATGATTTCAGAGACTTATGTTGAAACATTACTATGCACAAGACTGATAGAGAAGTAGCACATATAATATGCACAGGATCAGTAAAATCATACTGAAACAAGTATGTCTTGAGACATACCCAATGTGGAAATGGTTTTTTTTTTGACTGTGGTCATTAGTTATAAAAGTTTTGCTTTTCCTACTTTTTCAGTGGGGGATGGGAAGGAGGAAAAAAATGGCTTTTCACTGATTAAAAAAAATAAAATTAAGATATTTGGGCATTTTTAAAGTGGTATAGGTTGAATGCAACTAAGATTAGAAGGGAAACATAACTAGGAAGACAATCTTTGCAGCAAGTTTCTTTAACAAAGAAAGGTTTCAAGAACTGATTCAAATGTATAAATATAAAAACAATTTCCAAATCGATAAATAATCAATATATAATGAAACAATTCTCAACTAAAGAAATTTAAGTTGTCAATAGTTGTATAAAATCACTGATTAGAGAAATATGAATTAAAGTAGCTCGGAGGTACCAACTTAGACCTATTTAACAAAGTTAACCAAAAAAGAAAAAGAAAGAAAAGAAAATCACATGCTAGAGATGCTATGAAAACATAAGCATATTAATGCACAAACAGGAAGTTGTAAATATTGCTTCTGAGAAGCAATCTGGAACTATGTGTCAAAAGTTACTAAACTATGTATATCCCTTTACTAAGCTTATATGCCAAAGAGAAAAGGATCCATATTTACAAAAATATTTATAATGGCTCTGTTTGTGGTGGCAAAGAATTAGGAACTGAGGGGATGTCTATCAAGTGAAGAATGGCTGAACAAGTTATAGTCTATGAATGTGATGGAATACTGTTATACTGTAAGAAATGATGAAAAGGATGTTTACAGGAGGAAAAATAAACATGCAAAGATTTGTATGAAGTGATGCAAAGTGAAGTAGAAAGAACCAAGAAAAATCTACACAATTAACAACATTACTATAAAGATATTCAACTTTGACTCATCACAATTTCAAAGCACTTAAAATATAGTAAGAGTTAATGAATTGACAACAACTAGAAAATTAGAAAAACCAGCAAGTAAGCCCCCAAAACAAGAAATGTGTAGGAAAAAAACAAACTGGGAAACAACTGATAAATAAAACTATTGATGATTCTTTGAAAAATACAAAATAAGTACTCTTAACTTTCCTAATAAAAGAGAAGAAAATTAAATTATTTTAAAAATTGAACAATGTAAAATCATAAGATAAAATTATTATTGGACTTATATGTGCAATTATATATCAACAAAATGCAAAATGCCCCAATTTAAAAGAATATGAAATAGAGATGTTAAGCAATTTGATTATCAGAAAAAAAGAACAGCTAAGTGGCAGAGTAGATATATCACTAGACTTGAAACCAGGAAAACGCATCTTTATGAATTTAAATCCAGATTCAAACTCTAGCTGTGTGATCCTGGACAAGTCATTTAACTCTGTTTGTCTCAGTTCCTCATTTGTAAAAATAAGCTGCTGAAGGAAATGGCAAACCACTACAGTATCTTTGCCAAGAAAACCCCAAATGAAATTACAAAGAATTGGACATAATTGAAACCAGTGAACAACAACAATCAGAAAAAGAAATGTGATTAACCACAAAGATTAAAGAAAAAATCCTGGTCCAGATGGATTAACAGGTAATTTATATCAAACATTTAGAGAAAAATTAATATCTATATTATAAAAATTTTTCTCAAAAAATTAAGACAGCCTACTAAACTTCTTACAGGGGACAAACAGAATCCTGATAACTATAATATGGAAAGAGAAAGCAAAGAAAGGACACTACAAATCAATGTTATTAACAAAATTTTAAGACAAAACTCCCAGCAAACAGACTACAATAATATATTTAAAAAGTTATTCACTATGGTCAAGTTGGCATTTTAGGAACTATGCTAGTATGATGATTTAACATCAGAAAATCAATTAAACTGGATGTGAATATATCAACAGATATAGAAAAACCATTTGACAGTATACAACACTCATTTATAATGAAAATTATGCATATAAAATCAAAAGCTAATACTATTTGTAATGAGAAAACAATAGAAGCTTTCCCAGTCAATTCAGGAATGAGGAGGAAAAAAAAGAATACCTTTTCCTTCACTGTTATTTGACATGATTGTAGAAATGCAAGTGACTAGTTAATAAAGGAAATAAACTGTTAGCTAAAGCTAAAGAAGAACTACATTCAAAATGACTTCCTGTTATTTATTGTAAGAAGGAAAAGCATTTTCTGTCAACACTTAAATAATTCTCATTTTGTCTGTTTTTTAATCTTCAACATATACTGATCAATATCAGTATTGATCTGAGGCTACTTAAATAATACTGGAACTTATGTATACCACTTGTCCACTCACAAATGAAAATTTCACCTCATACTTCATTTAAATAAAACAAAACAAAACAGACCTCTGACTCTTTGTCAAAAGCTTAATCTTCTCTTATCACACATTACTTATAAAGCCCTTCATGCTTCATTTCCTTCATAGTCACAATCTCCTCCTTACATGAAAGGTACTATCTCCTGACCAAGGCAGAATCTAATATAATGTGCTCTTTTTGCCCCATCTTCTCCAGTAGACTGTCCCTACTATCATCTTCATCTACTCTCTAATTTTTAATCTTTCCTTATGCACTGGCTCCTTCCCTACTGCTTATAAATACATTCAAATGCATTGTCCCCCCTCCCATCCTTTATTAAAACAAACAAACAAAACACAACATATCCTAACTTGATCTGCCTCATCTCCTATCACTCAGTAGCTCTCCTATCTTTAATGGCTACATTCTTGGAGAATGCTGACTATATCTGATGCTTCTACTACTTCTCCACTCTCTCATAAACCCTCTACATTCTGGTTTCAGACATCATTCTGCTGAAATGGCTTTTCCAAAAATTACCAATGATATTTTAATGACCAAATCTAATAGTTCTCATCCTTCTTGAAAACTCTAACACTTTTGATTACCATTTATCTCGAGATCCTCTTTCTTCCCTGGATTTTCATGACTCTCTCCTGATCACTCCTCAGTGTCTCCTGCTGAATCTTCATCCAAGCCATACCAAGCACAGGTGTTCCCCAACGCTCTAATCAGGCTTTTTTCTCTTTGCCTTCTATTCTACCTCATTTGGTAATCTTATCAGTTCCATGATCATTTCTATGTAGATGATTTCCAGATCTATCTTCCCATCTATATAGTCTCTCATGCTCCAAACCTGTATCATCAAGTGTTTATTAAGTACCTTAAAGTGGATCTCTAATGTCACATTCCAAATCTTTTCCACTTTCCAAATTCCTTATTACTGTCAAGCACAAAACCATCCTACCCTCATAATCACTCTGGCTTCTCAAAAATGCCATCCTCCTTGACTTCTCAAATTCATTCACTTTCCATATCTAATTAGGATATTTCTAACAAGTATATTTCTCATCTATTTGCTCTTCTCTACACTCATACTGTCTCTATACCTGGACAAATTCTTATGACCTCTCATCTAAATTATGACAACTGCTATCTAATTGTCTCTCTGCCTCATCTTTCTCTTCTTTCTAATCCATTATTTCTAATCACAAAGCTGTCAAAGTAATTTTCCTAAATACCAGAGCTGATTATATGTCCCCTCCTACTCAATAAATTCCACTAGCTTCCTACTACCTCCAAAATAAAACTCAAATTCTGAGTGCCATACAAAGCCTTTCACAAAGAAAAAGAAATAAAAGAATTGTTAAAATACATTTTTAAGTACCCAATAAAGGCCAAAAAAGGAACAAACAAGCAAAGAAGTTTTAAAGTAATTTACTGAATTTATCATATAATTAAAAAGAAAAGTAAGTTGTACAGCCCAAAGAGTTTCATAGAGAACTCCTTTTTCTGTTGTACTCTCTATATAAAAAAGTTTATTTTAGTTTATGTTGGTTAAGTTCAGAATTTTTTTTTAATGGCAAAGGGGTGGAGGGGAGGAAGAAGCTTATTTTTAAAAAAGAGAAAAAAAATAAAGGCTTCCATAACCTGTCCCCTTCCCACTTTCCCAATGTTCTGTCTACACTGATTACTTCCACTTCTTTCCTCTTCTCTCAGTTACTCCTCAACCCCTTGAATCCTGGCTTTTGACCTTATCATTCAACTAAAACTATTCTCTGCAAAGTAATTAATGATCTCTTAATTACCAAATCTGATAGTCCTTTCTCATTTCCAACATTATTTCCTTCTGATATGAGATTCAAATATATTATGTTCACCCAACAATGCTATAACATGATTGATATAAAATCTACATGAAGCCTTTCTTGATCTCAACTCCTAGTGACCCTAAACTACCTTGACTTTACTTTGTATTTATTCTGTACTCAGTTACATGGTATTTCTCTTGACAGATTGCAAAGTCTGTGAAAGCAGATGTTTCATTTTTTTGTTTTGTATCATCCAATACCAAGCACATACACTAAACGTTTAATAAATACCTTTTAGTAGGAAACAAGAAAGAATTCAAGAATACTTCCCATAACTAACATAATATTTACCAAACAGATAAACAGCAGCCCACTCTGGAGCAGGTCTTACCTTTGCCCTAGCTCCTCATAATAATTCTATGAAGTGAAGGTTTGGGGAGAAATGGGTGCAGAGCAGGCCCAACAGATACAACTCCATCTCTACTTTCTAGGATCTAAAGAAAAAACCCTCAAAGAGCTACCATTACTATTTTCCAATAAAAATACTAGGGTAGTCTTTCAGGCAGTTACTATGGTTTCCTTTACTATTGCTAACCTCTTCTAGACTCAGAATTATGGAGGAAGAGAGAAGCATGACGCTGGGGTTGCCAGGAAAGTTGCCAGTTATCTGGTGAACATATAAAGGGAGTTCCATCTGCTGCTTAGCAATTAAGTTCAACTTGTATTAATCACTTACATTTATAAAAGCACTTCTTAGTTCTAGAGAAGATGTGATATTTAGATAAGCCACCAACTCTCATGGAACTTATAATCCTGTACAGATAAAACTCATACAGATAACTAAAATACAAAATAATAATAATATAATAAATATGGAATATTATATATGAACAAACAACCACAATATTAAATAAATACAAAACCTTTCAGTCGAGATAGTTATAAAAATACTTTCTCAACAAAAAGGAAAAAGATTCATAAATATTCTTAGAGCATGTAATATAATAAAAAGGTCAAACCCAACAAAAATTAGTTTTGGAATAAGCAATAGTAAAGGCTGAAAAAAGGCACACACCATCACATTTCTCCAATGTAGCAGGGAATAGTTTACTTCCATGGAGCCTATGGA
Organism: Sminthopsis crassicaudata; assembly: GCF_048593235.1. NCBI lineage: Eukaryota > Metazoa > Chordata > Mammalia > Dasyuromorphia > Dasyuridae > Sminthopsis > Sminthopsis crassicaudata. Next base: position 625,724,668 of record NC_133618.1, read on the forward strand.
ATGAATAATAACCCCAAATGTCCTCCCTTCACAAGGAACATCTAAAGAAGCACCAAACACAGTCTGTCATTATAAGTTACTTGGAGAACGGCAGGGAGAAAGTAAAGAGAAAATAAGACAACTAAAGAAAGGGCTTACTGTTATCAAACTGTGCATACCCTTTGATCCAGCAGTGTTTCTACTGGGCTTATATCCCAAAGAGATCATAAAGAAGAGAAAGAGACCCTTTCATGTGCAAAAATGTTTGTGGCAGCCCTTTTTGTAGTGGTAAGAAACGGGAAACTAAGTGGATGAGCCCTCAGTTGGAGAATGGTTGAATAAGCTATGGTATATGAATGTTATGAAATATTATACTGTAAGAAATGATCAGCAGGATTATTTCAGAAAGGCCTGGGAGCGACTTACAGGAACTGATGCCGAGTGAAGTGAGCAGAACCAAGAGAATGTTGTAAACAGCAATAAGATTACGTGATGATCAACTGTGAAGGACGTGACTCTTCAACAATGAGCTGATTCAGGCCCATTCCAATAGACTTGTAATGGAAAGAGCTGTCTGCATCCAGAGAGAACTGTGGGGATTGAATGTGAATCACAGCACAGTATTTTCACCTTTTGTTGTTACTTGCTTGCTTTTTTTCTCATTTCTTTCCCTTTTTGATCTGATTTTTCTTGTACAGCATAATAAATGTAGAAATATGTTTAGAAGAATTGCACGTGTTTAACCTACATATTGGATTTCTTTCTGTCTGGGGGGGGTAAGGGGAGAGGGAGGGAGAAAAATTTGGAATACAAAGTTTTGCATGGATGAATGTTGAAAAAATTGTCTTTGCATGTGTTTTGAAAATAAAAAGCTATTATTGAAAAAGATAATAAACTTACTGGATCTCTCTCAATCCTAGGATACTGCTGATCATCTCCTCCTGGATATTCTCTTCTCTAGGTTTTCATGACAACTCTGTGTTCTAGTTTCCTCTGACTTTTCTGACTCCACCCAAATCTCCAGGGCTGGAACTTTCCTCCAGGCTGGGTTTGCTCCCCACGGGTATCCCTTAAGGTTCTGCCCTGTCCCCTCTTCTCTTCTCCCTCAGTGCTGTCCCTCCCACAGAGGTCTGTCATCATCTTTGTGCAAGTGATTCCCAGATCTACTTCTGCATCCTGGCCTCTCTCCTTACCTCTATCTACCTTCACCTCTCTGACTGCCTACTGGACACCTCAAATCAGATGTCCCACAAAACACTCTACACTCAATCTCTCCAACACAAAACTCCTTCTCTTTCCTCCACAAACACTCTCCTCTTCTTAACTTTCCTATAAATGTCAGGGGCGTTACTATTCTTCCAATCATTTAGGTTCACAATCTAGGTATTCTCTTTACTTCCTCACTCTCTCTCTCACCCCTTCTGCACTCACTATTGCTACTTCGTAAAGAGAAATTAAATCAGTAGAACAAACCAAATAAGCAAAAATCTGAAATAAGTATATATAGTATCCCTGTATGAAGCATTTGATAAGCCTAAAACATAAATTACTGAGGGAAGAATCACTGAGAAATCTAGAAAGCAGTTTAGCAACAATTAGACTTAAACTATTATATATGCTATAGCAAGTTACAAAGAGAATGAAAGAAAATTTTTGCATAGTTACAATTATAGAAAAAAACTTTTTTTTAATCAATCAAGAGATGATAATATCAAGAGAGTTTATAAAATAGGTATTTTAATCACTTAAAAGGTTTTACATGAACAAAATCAATTCAGCTAACACAGAACTTTCTCAAGGCACCAGATTCTTCATTCTACTGTACTCTCTGATCATTTCTGGGAAGCAAAGATGTACACTGCAACAAGGGGACAGCTATCAAATTAGGTGACAAACAGCTTAACTGGATGATGCAAATTTCACTTCTCTTATCACAGAATCTTTAAGAAGAAAGTGAGTTGGAGAAATATGGAAAAGTATCTCTATCTTAAGGATTTCAGATTGGCAAAATTCTCAATTCCACAGCTTTTTATAGTACTTCATTAATGATCCACAGTAACAAATTCCTTTTATATATATTTAATTCATACAAATTTTGTCACTTATAGATGAGGAACTTTGAAAAGTGAATTTTTTAAAGAAATAATTTTTACAAACTTCTCATTTTAATATTGATTTCTCTTGCAAAGAAAAAATATCAAACACAACTCTACTGTAACAAAAAAGAAAAAAGAAATGAAAGAATGATTAACTTCCTCTGTCCAAAGCTGAGCACTAACAATGTATATGCCATAATCACCACCTTCCAGAATAAAATTAACTCTTTCCTATAAAGATTTCTCCCCCCCCTCCACCCTCCCCCTCCTCCCCAGGCTGGGGTTAATTAAGTGACTTGCCCAGGGTCACACAAGTGTTGTCTGAGACACATTTGAACTCGGGTCCTCCTGAATTCAGGGCTGGTGCTCCATCCACTGCGCCACCTAGCTGCCCCCTCCTATAAAGATTTTAACATCAAAACAGAATTCAGGATTTACCTTTTTGTCTATGTTTAAACACAAAGGATTGGGAATTTTTCTTTTGGGGATCAAAATCCATAAAAGTTCAGATATAAATAAAATCTTCATCTAAATTACCCAGAAATTAACAATTAGCAAACTTACAACCTTCTAAAAGGACTGAAAAAGAAAATCTCAAAAGTTAGAGAAAAATAAATTAGTTTTTAGGCATAATATAAAAAGGTTATTCTTGGTTCTCTGGCTTTATTACAGGGGAGCATGTAATATAATAAACAGAAATTTAAAAACCAACATGAAAGGTTCACAAACATCACTGAATAACTTTTATTAACTTCATCTCTCCCTAATATTGATAAACTTAACTTAAATACAGGCATTCTTACTAATAATATTTTCAAAGTTACTCATTGAAACTTTCAAACAAGAAGAAAATTTTAAAATAAGTAGCTTCTCAATCCTCAAGATTAAAATTCCCACAAATGCCTGGGAACTTATATTTCCTTTTTGGCTGGAATCCCAGAATCCCAATGATACTAAGCATAAATAAGGCCTCCTATAGTCTTTAATTTAGTATTTTAAAACTGCTAATTTTATTGATGTAATACAATCATCTTGAAGGTTTCCAAGTTAGGGATTGTCCAGCTGACTTTAAACTTAATCATTAAAAATAACACTATTTCTACCTGTAATGTTGATATTACATTGTATCTACAAATATTAAGCAATTCAATTAATTCTTAAACAACACATAGCATTAAGAACCAGTCATATATGACATAATTTTGTAGCTAATTAAAGCTTTTAAAAAACAATGTGTACTCTAAAAAAAATGACAGAGCCAAAAAGCATGTGCCCTACTTTCCTCTATGGCATTTCTCTGGCATATTTACCCAGTCATGTATCTCACTAAATTGTTTTTCTTTAAAAACAAATCATTATAAATAATTCAAATATATCACAGGATGACAGCCAAACATAATACAGAAAGTAAACTGGATTTGAGAGCAGGAGACTCAGGTTTTAATTCCAGCTCTGCCAGTTTGGGCAAGTCATTTCAGCTCTGTTCTCACCTTTAAAAATGAGAGAGGAGGAAATTGCTAGATCCTAAGATCCCTTTCAGACTTTGGCTTCTAAATGATACTATAACTCTAGTTTAAATCCAAATACAACAATCATTCCTTCAAACAGCATATATTAATCACATTCTATAGGACACACAAATAAAACAATCCCTACTCTTACAGCAAAGAGCTCACATTCTAATGAGTAAAGAAAATACATGCAGAAGAATACATAGAAAAAATTTAAAGAGTATAAATATAAGCATATATTATATGTATAATATAATATAACATATGATATATATTAGAGTAGGAATATAAATATAAATAAAAATAAAGAATATAAAGATAAAGATACTACAAGAGGAAGAGAAAGGTTTTCTGCACAAGCAATACCTGAGCTTCTAAACCACAACAAATGGAACCACTGTCAACAAGTGAAACCAAAGGAACAATCCAATTTTGCAGACAAGAGGCTTGAAAGGGCTTCTCATTAAAGAAAAAAAAAAGAAAAAAGAAAAAAGAAATGAAAACAGCCCCAAATGAATATAACTTCAAATGTCAAAGCTAGCCTCACACAACCACCTACCACTTCAGTAAATACTCATTTACACAAATATCTACCAATTGATTGCCCAAATTTTAAAAGAATAAAGTAGAATAACTTCTTCCATTCAGTTTTAAATAATCAAGATAAAAGGGAAGCAACTAATTTTTTACCTTAAGGAAAACAGAAAAATTGAAATGAAAAGCTAAAAACGAAAACCACGAGCACAGTAAGCATCTTCTTCTAAGATGTCTCTAGTTAGCAGTATGTGATAATCCATACCTGTTTACTGTTGTTGTGGATTGCTGCCGGCACCACCACATGCTACCTTCTGTTTACAAGTGCCAAATGAAAGAACCATTTAAAAAAATACTCTAATCATCAGATGCCACCTAACATTGTCACACATCTCTGTGCTACAAAACCAGCTACCACCCAGCACTAACCACACCTAATCCTGCTCCTGGGTAGCTCTCCCTGCTGACCCTGCCTTCTACTCAGCAGATTGCTGACTCCCATGCCTAATTAGCTGTGAAGCATCCATCAACTAAACAGTAGGAAAGGCAGTGGGGAGTCGGGAGCTCTGTTGGACAGCAACAAGGGACTGTGGAGGAGAAAACGGTGGCAATCAGGAGCAGTCAGGAAAGAGGGCATCGACCACAGAGGGGAAATGCAGCTGGAATGGGATTTCATTTGGTACGGTTCTAACACAGAGACATGGGGCAGTTTAATAAACCCAGAAAGGAAAAGGTCACAGAGAAGGTACTAAATTTATGAGACAACAAGGGAATCATTGATTTCACATTCAAACTCCAACTGCAGTCTCAGGTATAAGGAACAGCAAAACCTCTCTATGGACTTTATTTCTCAAGTTTTAGAAATTTGTAAACATAGGCATGCAGGGTCTGTGTGAAGAAGATAAAACTATCACTACTATGCAGCTTAGTAAACAGCTCCAGGAAACTTGGCAGCTCACCTACCAACACCACTGCCTGTCTCAAAACAAAACTTAAAAATCTATGCAGCTTTCAGGATCTGCCCGGCTCAACTGTAAATATATAAAGTGAACTCCTTGCCTTGATCAATGTGAGTAAAGGACTCAGTTTTGTTTCTGGGATGAACCCGGTTTTGCCTCAGTTACAACTTAGTTCTGACATAACTAAGTTGGTTTGTCCTAAAATTAAAAACAAGATAGTAGAATGGAGGCCCTACATTCTATTCCCAGAGTCACTGCTTACTAAGTGGACAACTGGCAAATTACTAAACCTCAAAAAGCCTCAGTTTCATCATTTTTAACATGTAGACAATAATACTTGCCCTGCCTACTTCTTAAGGTCGTAGTGAAAGATTCAAATGAGAGCATATAAATTAAAGTTCTGGGAAAACTAGAAAGTACTATATTAAAATGCCCGTAAAAGAAAAAAGAAACAAACTTGATTATTTTAATCCATGATATATATGTGTGTGTATATATATATATATATATGTATATGTATATACATAATTTTTTCTTCTTTATATGTTTGTGTGTGTATATACACTCTATTTTAAATTTTTTTCATTTTCTATTTAAAATATATTTTCATCTTTGAATGTAACTGAGGACAATAATCTGTTAAATTAGCAAATATCAGCTTCCCAAATCCTTTCCATAAAGGAATATTTGAAATGTCTTGACTTTAGAATTCAAATATTCAAGAACAAATCAAAAATAAATGACTGTTTAGGTAAAAATGCTTATTTTCACTGATTTAAAAACAAAACGTACTGTTATGTCCCATAATTACAAAACAATGTTACTATTTAAGGTGATTCTTTTCTAGCTGATTTTAAAGTACTTAACTGTTTCATTTATAAAATAGTTTTAAAACGTGTGGGGAAAACTTACAGATTTCACTATATCTCCATTTGGAATGTAAATATTACATAAATACATTTTGTTTTAATGCATATATTCAGGGCACTTTGGGCATAAACCTTCTATTAATCATCTTGCTTTTTGTCCTAATAGGGAAAACTATGGAAGCTAAGAGCAAAAGAGATTTAAAGATGAACTTGTTTGTAAAAACCTAAAGAGAACAGCTGAAGATTCTAAGCAGTATTGCCTCCTACAGCTTTAAGGCAGTAGAGAGAAGAATAAGTTTATGGAAAGCTTGCCTAGAGATGCAATTAAGCCAGATAATCCCAAGAGTATTTAAAAAGGAAACTAAAAGGAAGAAAACAGCTTCCCCCCCCAGAATTGGAAAGATCATTCCCATGTACTTTAACAAACTCTTTTCTCCAATAATGACAGTGAAACCACCAGATTTAGATGAGTATCCTAGTTCCCTGAAGCACTGCCTGCGGAAAAAGAAATAACAAAGGAAAACAAAGATGAAAAGAACTAAACCAAATGAGCATGTGTATGCTTCTGGAAGCAAAATCAATCATTTTGAGAGTGTTCAAGGATCAATTTTCAAGATTCATAAAACATCAAACGTATGAAGAATAAAGCAAAAGTATGACTAACATTTAAAAAGACAACTGAAAAGATCTTGCTAACTACTAAACCACAAGCATATTTTCCCATCGCTACAAAATTTTCATTGAAATAATTTAATAGATATCTTTAGCAAACTATATTTTAAAACTAATTACCTCATTAACCAGATTTCTGGTTTATCTGCTCTAAAAAGTTAGCTGACTCAGCAGAGTCGCTTTAAAGGTTCTCCTTCATGATTCCTTGAAAGACACGACTGAGATGTTAAGTCATTTTCCAGTAATGTCTGACTCTATGACACCTCTTTGGGGTTTTCTTGGCAAAGATACTGGAGTGGTTTGCCATCTCATGCTCTAGCTCATTTTACATAGAAGGAATTGAGTCAAACAGGGTTAAATGACTTGCCCAAGTCATACAGCTACTAAGTGTCTGAGGCCATATTTGAACTCAGAAGATGACTCTTCCTGCCTCCAAGCCCAGTACTCTATGCACTATGGCAGCATCCAATTGTCCCAACACAAAAAAATGTCTTGGTTCAAACAACATCTCTGACATAAAATAAGACAAAGGCTCAGAAAAATTGCTTGCTGCTGTCATTTATAGTGTCCAGCACAAATTCTAAATGGAAAAGGATTCCCAAAATTTTTTCAGATGCTCTTGTTTGTGAATTACATTGTACTGCAAACTGAAGTCTCCTAATTTGATTAAAAAATCCCTCAAAAGAATTAGGCCCATCTACACCCCCAAAGAGGACTATAGGAACTGAGTGTGGATGACAACATAGTATTTTCACTCTTTTTATTGTTGTTTGCTGCATTTTGTTTTCTCATTTTTTTCCCTTTTTAGCTGATTTTTCTTGTACAGCAAGGTAATTTTATGTATGTGTATATATATATGCATATATATATATAACTTAACATATTTTAGAATGTTTAACATATATTCGGGGTGATATCACCCCATTGGGGGGGTGATAGGGGAAAGGAGGGGAAAATCGGGAACACAAAGTTTTACAAAGATTAATGTTGAAAATTTATCCATGCATATGATTGAAAATAAAAAGCTTAAATTTAAAAAAAAAAAAAAGAATTAGGCCTAACTTTTGCTGTTGTTTGTCTTTTCTCAAAGAGGACCATTACATCAAGGGGGTGATGTCATGACATGCAAGTGAATTGCATTGAAGTGAGGGAGGGTAATGTAGTCATCAGTCTCACTTTTTCCTCCAGAGCTATTTGGGTCCAATATAGATCAGGATGACTAGAAATGACTCCAGATGTAGTGGGAGATATTGGTCTTTTTAAGCAAAGGTTAACTGGACTCAATCTGATGGAAGAAATACTCATTTGGTGATTAAGATTAAGTAAGAACTGAGGGAAAAAAAATGGTCTCTTTTAAGTAGTCAACAAAAAAAATTTGATCTGGACGAGGAAGACCCTCAGATTTTTTGTCCAAAACAGAAACAAATACTATTTACATTCACTCGGAGTTCATTTGGACCCAAACAATGACCAACTGGGGCTTGGGCTGGGACCTATTATCAGCATCAATAAGAGCCAGTGATCTGGCCAACTCAAACTGGTCAGTTGGAATTTTTTAAGGCCTAACTTATCTACACAGAAAAATTGTCTCTTGTCCAGAAAATAGGCAGCTCACAGAGCTGTCCACCATTCTAAATATCTTGTATAGTAAGCAGTCTAAGAATTAGGCCCAGAATTGAAGAAGAAAAGAGTAGGTTAGAATGCATTTGAGAAACTATGTGGTACTTTTAATGCTTCCAAGCTCCTCCCTAAAACAAAAGTCTCCCCCCCCCCCTTTTTTCTAATAGTAATATTCCTCTAGTGAAACTATAGGAATACAAATCCTAGAATCCCAACGTCTCTTAAGAATAAAAATTCCTTGTCACCAAAGAGCAAATGAGAAATGCATAATGACAAGGCAACAAAGGTGTAGCACTCAATATCATATGAGTGCTGATAAGAAGTAGATAAAAGATATTCAAGAGACAGACACCTGGCTAGAAAGGAGGTGAGGAGATCAAGTAACAGGAGAGAAGGTTAACAGGTGGACAGATTGTATATCATCCTTATGCTTGTGTAATATCAACAGACCAGGAGAAAGTCTACCTAACTTGTTATGTATAGACTATGGTGGTGAATTTATAGGAGGGCACATACTTTTCCTACAGGTGCAAAGGTATGTATGGATTACTACAAAACAGAAGTATATGCAGAAAAAATTCTCTTTGAGGAAATGTTTTTCTCAATAGCTTATTTGTTTTTGGATGCTTCTCCAAATGAGAAGACAAGTCAAACAACCATCATATGTACTGTATAGATTAAGAAGCCATCAGGAAACTATAACCTAGAAACAGGTTATGGATTTTGATTCATAGAAAAGTACCATTTAGAAAACATTGATTTTCAAAGAATTAGAATACAATAAAATGGTATAATTATAACATTATAACATTTATGTTTGTGTGTGTATCTATATATTTATATATATGTATGTATATATATATATATATATATACATATATATATACATATGTATGTATGTATATATAGTACCAAAACAAAACTGGACATAAGTGATCTTTTCTTAGAGGACATTTTAGGATCTTGAAGGGTTATCTTTTAGTGAACATGACAGACACCAATTCCTATCATGATAAAAATGTACCAAAGAGACAGCTTGATAAAAGTGATTTAATTGTAGGTTTATATTTCAACTATATCTCTCTGCAAATGCTTATTAAAAAAAAGAAAAACATCAGATCCCAATGTGTTTCATCACAGGCAATATTCCAAACACTTCAGTGTAATAGGACCTAAATAGGCCTTACTTTCAAAAGGTCATCTTTTTTATGAGCTATTTCTGAAGTTAAAAAACTTGAGAGGATAGGCAACCAAAAATTACCAGAAGAATAAAGAGATTTGTTATATGCTGGAAAGGAATTTGAAATAACATTTGGTCTACTTCAATGATGACTATAGAAATTTTCTTTTATTTATTAAAATAAAGTTTGATATGAAAAAAGTCATAGTCTTTTAGAGTTGAAAAAAAAAAACCTGATGTCATCTACTCCAAATTCTCTTTATTGAAGAGGTTTTTGTGAACAGAGAGCTGGCATGACTTGCATGTAAGTAGAAGCTTATAATATCAGAGGACTTGTGCCCTAATATTTTATGGAGAAGAAAAGACTGAAAAAAATCAAATATGTATTGAAAATATTTTAAATGGGATAATTTTCCACCTTTATATATATTAAAAAAAAAAAAAAACACCAAAAGAATAGGCTCAATCAGAAATGAGACTTGTTACAAGGAAAAATTCTATGGAAATCGAAGAATACCTTTAAGGATAAGTTCATTTCCTTTCTCAAAGAGAAAGGATATGCTTTCTTGATAAAATTATGACTGCTGTGTATGTGGTAAGCATTTTTGTTCATTAAATCTTGTATACTCTTCTGCTTATAATAATCTGAGTTTAGGATAAAAGAAAGTTTTGTATATGGAAACAATTTAATTATCAAAGTTGATATAAAATTACATATATAAACAGTGACTGATTAAGGTTAATTATGTAAGTGGTGATATATATAGCTTGATAAGAAATTCTGGATAATGCTCTGAATACATGTTGATTACTAAAATAAACAAACCAGGACATTTGCTATAATTTAAATATTTCTGGAGATAAGAAACAGTACTGAATTAGAAAAATCTCCTGAGGTCACTCACATAATCATAAAGTTTAAGAGATTCTAAAGGAGCATATATATATATATATATATATATATATATATATATATATATATATATATATATATATATAAAGCTTAAATCCAGGGACAGGGTTTGAATGAATTTTTGAACTATAGCAAATATCTATATATAGTGTACAACTTTATAGATATAAATCATTTCCTTCAGTACTAAAAATCTAAATAGCTCAGATAATCATTACAGCACTGACACTTCTTAGTTGTTTTTTCCATAATCTGAACTGAGTCAACATTTTCAAGACAGCTAGATAATAATAGGGATGTGGTCTGGGGGATGGTTTCTCTTGTCTAGCTACCAAACTCATTACTTACAAATCCAGATTTCTCTTACCATCTAGTTTAGTGATAGTGGAATTGAAAGTTGTTATTGTTTTTGTTGTTGTAGGACTTTAATTCATGTTGACTCAGTTCAGATTATGGAAAAAACAACTGTTCTATAGACAAAAGATTAGTAGTATCTTAGTATATGAGAAACAGAAAATGAAGAGACAGATGCTTTATTATTTTCAATTTAAAACATAAATGTCATATTGGATCATTCCTATTTGGTTTTTCGTTTCTGTTTCTGAGAATGGTAACAAAGAAACATGAAAGGGAATGGTTTTCTCCAAGGTCAGGGCCATATTTCAAAACATCCCAGTTTGTCTTATTATCATCATGTATTCAGTACATTATCCAAATTTTCATATCAACTCATAGCACCCCTTAAATAATTAGTCTTATTTATCTACCATGTTGTATAAAATTTTCATATGAACTGGCTGATAATGATTAAATTAGTCCTAAACAGACCTATTACAGGAAGAATATTATAAGATTTAATGAACAAAACTACTCAATATTCACAAATATACCAGTCATAATTTCACTGAGAAAACATACCCTTCTCTCAGCCTTCTTGTTAGTACCAGAGTCCTAAACATTTTAAACTGGCTAGTTTATAACAACCCCCTCATCCTCTTAATCACTTTGATAGCCTTTCTCTAATCATCTTTTTTAAGATATAGAAAAGAGAACCAAACAAATGGATTGTTTTGATTAGGTTTCTAATTTCTGGTGTCACAATTTCTAAGAAGAATTCTCCATTAAAATATAGTAGAGGAAAAAATAATGAATATACATTTAAAGCAGTCATATTACAATATAGATATTTTTTAATTTACTGCCTATTCATTCACTTCATTTAGAATTGAAAGGGACCTTAGGCTTCGTTCCAGTTCAACTGCATTTTGTAGATGAGAAAATAAAGGCCATTGCAATGTACCAACCTCTAATTAAGCACCTATTATTAAGCTTGCAAGATGATCAGGTGGAGTGAGCCCAGTGTCACAAAGACCCAGAATCAAGTGCTGTCTCTGACATGTGCTGGCTTTATGACCCTGGACAAGTCATTTACCCTCCTTCTCCAAAGAAGACTATCAATTGCATAATAGTCACTATTTTGCATTGGTACAGAGAGTTTGTTCTCTATTCCAACAAAATCACACTTCAGACATAAAAAGAAGGAAAAATAAAAGAGAGAAAACAAAAGAAAAAAAAGGGAAACTATTGCCCAAATAACAAATCTGTCCCACAGAAACATTACAAATCTTGGGATAAATTTTACAAATTTACAAATAATTATTCTCCACACTGCCTTATAACTCCTAAAACAAGACTTTTTGGCTGAAAGGTCACTCTAGAAGCTGTTGTACACACACCCTCTCACATCCATCCTCTTCTTTCCTCCACAGTTGTTCCCATTCTAGGTCAGCCCCCATTACCTCTTCCCTGGAATCTTGTGGTAGATTTCCCTACCTGTAGTCTCTTCCCTTCTCCAATCCATCCTTCAAACTAGAGCCAAAATTAATCTTCTGAGGTATAGGTCTGGTCACATTTATTCCCCTGCTCAAAAGCCATCTGTGGCTCTTGAATGCCTACAAGATTAAAACAAATAAAAGCCTCTTTAGCCTAACAAACAAGACTTGATAACCATCTACCGCTGATTGACCTCCCCAAACTCTCCCTAGCACCCTTTTAAAGTTTGCACTACTTATCCTTCACAGGTGTCCTGCCTCTCCCATCACTGCATTTGCATCCACTTTTTCCCCACCCCAAGTCACCAAGCCTCTCCCCACATCTCTATTATAAACTCCACAAACAGCATTAAGTACCTCCTCTAAAAAGCACCTACCTTGCCAGGCAACTAAGAAAAACAGAAAGTTTAAATAAACCATGATGACTCTGTCAAGGTCCAGTTCACTTGTTGTCTGCCCCATTGCAAAAAGCCTTTCCCAAAAAGCCAATGTAAAATTTATCTGGAGGCAAATCTCTGTTAGTCTGTCTGACCTCTTCTGGACAAGAAATTGTATGATATAGTGCAGAACAGGCTGGATTATAAAGAAATGAGTATAAAATTCAGCCTACTAATCTTACATGATATAGTGACTTAGAGACTCAGTTTACCTAACTGTACAATTACTTGACTATTTTACCTCACAAGGATGTTTTGGGGAAAGCACCTAGCAAGCAAATAAATGTGTTATTATTTACTGTATTCTTCATTGTATTCATGTCATTTGAGTAAATCATTTCACTAACTTGTAAGCACTATGAGTACAGGTACTTTTGCTAACCTTAGTATTCTCTGAAGCCCAGCTCAGCATCTTACAAGCTGTAAGATACTTAATACTTAAATATTTACCCAGCTGAAAGACTTTGGAATAATGAAGATAGAATCAGGATCACAGTAGCAGATTTGAAATTCTGCTCATGAAACAATTTAATCCAACAAACACTTATTTTTAAGGGAGCTCCACAAACCACTAGTATTTCATAAATTAATAAACATTCTATGCTAATGTATTTATATCTAGCCTGTTTCATGCTAACATTTCTGTTAAAATTGGGGTCTAGCCTGCCTCAGGGAACCTTCATTCCTTCAAAACAACTCATTTAGCAATTCATTTTATCCAATTCATCATCACTGGAAATAAAAGATGAAGTTTAAAAATTAAGAGCAAAACTTGTAACAGGATTTCAAACAAGTCACATAGATCAAGAATTCTTCGCCTGTCTGTTACAAGACCCTGTGGCCCAGAGGAAGTCCATGGAGTTCCCCTCCATGTTTTAAATCATGTTTTTAAATCAATAAAATTAAATACCTAAGATGACAAAGGAAATTAATTACAGTAAAAGACAGTTATCAAGACATTAAAAAATCACAAGATCCCTGACGAAGAGAATTTATTTTTAAAAATAAAACAGATTTTTCTTCTTTTCCCAGACCCTTTTCCTAAAAGTCATCTTAAGATGATAGATTTGGAGCAGGAAGGCTCCTTAACAGTCACCTAATCCAATCCCCTCATCTTACAGGTAAGAAACCTGAAGCCCAGAGACATTCGCCGACTGGCTTAAAGTCATTTCAGGTAGGAAGGAGATAAAAAAGTCAGGATGCAAATCTTGGTCTTTGGACTCCACATAGTGGGGGGCGCTATCCGGTGTCCAGCAGACTCTTTGAAGACAGACTGTAGTATTTAAAGTTATATGGAACCTTGGAATAAGTCAAAGAATCTCAGACCTGAGAGAGATCACAAAGAAGGGGTTCAGTCTCTATAAAATTCCATGAGTAGGAATATGGCCTTTGCATGAGGCCCTCAAGAGAAAGAGCCCTCAGTTCCCGTTGAGGCAGCCCATTCCACTAGAAGAGAGTTCTAACTATTAGCAAGGTTTTTCCATCTAGAAAAATCTAAATCCCCTGTTCTCTCTCTGCAGCTGCACCCACTGCTCCTAGTTATGCTTGCTGGGACCAAACGGACCATATCTAATCTCTTTTGCACATGACACAACCCCTTAAGATAGTTGAACCGCTATCCTGTCCCTCACTCCCCCAAAGGCTCTTCTACTCCAGGCTAAAGCTGCACGGTTCCTTCACGATCCCAGATAACTTTTTTGCCTTCTGGTTCAGAGAGCTGTCTTATGGTAGACAACACAAGGCACTTGGATCGGGAAAACCTGACCTTTTCCACATTAGAGCTCTCAAACCCGGCGTTTTTATTGTTGTTGTTGTTTTGTTTGGAAGGGATTCGCTCTAGCACTGGCGACCACTTTTAGCTGGCCGTGTGTCCAATCCCCTCGTTTTTACAGACACATAAGTCTGAGAGGCAGGAAGTTGTGCCACCCGTCTCGGCCCAGAATTGACCGAACAAATCGATATGCCACCCCCAAGGCCCGCAGGGAAGCCTAGGACTCCAGCTTAATACAACGGGAGACCCTCCAAACTCCGAACTCCAGCAGTGACAGATGACTCGACGTTTCCCTCTAGCTTTGGGAGTAGGGGAGGTGAGTTTGGAGCCGGCAGTTCTGGATTATTATTGTTCTTATAATAAACCCGGCATTCAGATATCCCCTACCATGGACCCTCACACGATCCTCACAATCATCTCGGGAAGCAGGGGCCCTTAATGTCTCCATTTTTCAGATGAAGAAACTGAGGCAGCCCATGGGCAAGTAAGGTCCGGCATCCCCGCGCTCCAACCCCTGGGCTCTTTCTGGGGCCGAGTGTGCCTCCCAAGTCAGCCGGCTGGAGCACGCATTAGAATAATCCCCGCCCCGACTCCCATCCTAGCTCGGGCACTTGGCTCCCTGGGTCTCCCCGGGCAAGACCCTTCCCCTTTCTGAGGACTCTGCTTCTTTATCTGCAAAAGCGAGTCAGTCAACGCGCGCTTATTAAGCGCCTACTGTGTGCTGGGTAAGGCCGGTGCCGGCCCTCGAGAACCTGCCAATCGAGTGGGGGAGGGGAGCCTCGGACAAAGAGGAGAGCACTGGAGCTCCGGGAAAGTCCTCTTTGGGGAGGAAGGGGACAAGGCGGCCATGGAGGGGCAGCCCGGGAGAATGCCTGCAGTGGGAGACGGATAGCTTGGAGGCCGGCCGCCGGAATGGCCCAGGGGATGCATAAGGGCGGATCCTTCCTCCTCTAGGACTCCAGCGTCAAGAGACCTGGGTTCAAATGCGGGCTGTCACTCACAGGCTGGGTGACCTTGGCCCGGCCCTCCTTCTCTGGGTCTCAGTTTCCCCGTTTGTAAAGCACCAGGGTCGGGCAGATCCAAGGTGTCCGAGAACCCAAGGACCGCCGCGGATCCGCAGGGATCGGGGCTCGCACTTTCCGGGCAGGGTCCGGGGCGGGGCCGGCCCGGCTCCTCCTCCCCCAAGCGCAGACCCGGCCTGAGGGGCGGGGCCGGGGGCGCCCCAGGTCTGTCCCCGGGACAGGGGCAGGGGGAGCCGGGCAGATGGCTGCGGCTTTACCTCCGGGTCCCGGGCGAGCGCGTTCCCCGCCGGCTCCGGCTTCGACTCCGGCTCCGGGAACTCGGGTCCCTCATGACGGACGCCGGGGACGGGCGCCACTGCGCCTGCGCCGCCTTTCACCTCAGGGGAAAAAAGGGACCAGCCGGGGGGCAGGCCCACCTGGGAGTCACGTGGTGTGGATCACATGGCCGCAGAACGGAGGCGGGGACAGCGGCGACTCCAAGGCAACAGCTTGTTTCCTCGAGCCTGGAGGGGCGTGTCTCTGAGCATGCGCAGAGTTCTCTAGGAGCACAGCTGATTTAGGGAGAAAAGATCAAGGTTTCAATCCTACCTACCCATCTAGCCGCCCATCTCCTCATTCTTGCGTCCAATCGCTGCCCGTCTGCCGCGGGTCACCTGGCGGGACTAGCTGGCAGGGGCGAGACATGTCTCTGTCCTGTGCTGCCTCGGGCCCCCGAAAAACCTCCGACCACGCTTGGCCAACTTTGCAACGCGCCGCGGGGCACCGAGCCCCGGGAGGGGGAACCCTCACGCTATTTGTTCTGACTGGGCTTGGAAAGAGGCCGTTCACGGCTCAGCTCTGGCCAAATTGTTCACCCTTCCAGCAGGGTGGCAGACGGCTTCCCGGCGGCCCGGAGCTCCGTGAAGGTGGCGGCGGCAGTAATTTCACAATCTGCTCCCTCCCGTCCCTGTGGACGTAGGATGGCAGGTCCCGGAGGCCCGGGCTGCACCCCCGTACACGCTCGCGCCTTGCATCAGCTCTCGTTTGCACTTCTGACTTGTTCCCTATTACATAACTCGTTGAGGGACTTTGTTCCTCGGCCGGCGTGCCCAGATCTCTCCGAATTTGACTCTATTATCTGCAAGGAGGCTATTCCTCTCAGTCCCGGGTCTTTAAACAAAGAATTAAAATGCAATCGTTATAAGATAGACGCCTTGAGGGCTGTACGTAGCTGAGATTCAGGAAGGAAACTGGTTGATTACATTTTTGTGGTTTGGATTAGGAATGGGGCTTCCTAGGACTTTTAAATTGAGCAGGAAATTAACAGATGAAAAGAGAAAGGAAGGAGATTGACAGACGCGTGATTGGACAAAATCACTCCGGTATCTTTACCTAGAAAACCCCGAATCGGGACACAATGTCAGAAACGACTGAAAAGCCATCAGGCTATTGTCCGGAAGAAAAGAAAAATGCAAGTGGGGAGATCCAGAGACACTGCAGTAACGTAGGGAGAGTGTAACAGGGCGGGGAATTAGGGAAGGAGCAGGGGAGGCCACAGATGCCAGAGACGTGGGGGAAGCACAGCTGATGGTCCTTAGCTGAAGGCAGGATAGTTCTGCTGATCTCACCCACCATACGTGGGCAAAGCACAAGTGCAGTTGGCCCCTAAATGTTGCTCAACAATTCTCTTATTCTACTCTTATCTCATTTCTCCACTTAACTTTTCCCAAACTTGTCTTCTTCCTGTAAGTCATGGTCTACACCCTCATCCTACGTACTTATTAGCCATGAGTCAGCCCCTTACTTCATGGACAAAATGAGATCAGCTTCCCTCGGCTCTCCTTCTCCAGTCCTCAAAGACTGGTCCTGGCAAATCAAAAAGGCAGCCTGTGGATGGTTAGTGTATGGCCAGTGAGCCAAAAAGGGGTTTTCCATTTTAAAATTCAAATCATAGGCTTAGAGCTAGAAGAGACTTGAGATCATGTAATTCAGAGATGTCAAACTCAAACAGAAATGGATTTCTCTGGGCCCCGTATTGGCATAGATCAACACCAATGATCATTTTCTATGTTGTGTTATATTTTTATTTATTCTTACATATTTACACTTTTAGTCGGCCATCCTGGAGCAGTCACTAGTGAGGCCCAGATGGAGGTGAGCCCGAGGGCCTTCTCCCTGCTGTTCTCGGAGCTGGTCCAGTATTGCCAGAATCGTGTGTACTCTGTGGCAGAGCTGCAGGCACGGCTGGCAGAGCGGGGTCAGGGGGTGGGCACTCAAGTGTTGGACAGCCTGGCCACTCAGGAGAAGGGCAGCAGATGGGAGACCAGGGTACTGGGTGCGCCACTCTTTGTCAAGGGGGCAGACAAGATGACGACAAGACCTACTATATCATCCAGTGCAAACCACTCATCAACACCTACATCTCCCCGTGCCCAAAGAGAACAGCACGCTCTACTATGCCAGCTTCACAGCAGGTGTAGTTGAAGCTGTGCTCACCCACAGTGGCTTCCCTGCCAGGTCATTGCCCACTGGCACAAGGGGAGCACCCTCATGATCAAGTTCCTCGAGGCTGTCATTGCCCTGGATGGGCCCTGGATGATGGCTGAGGACAGACTAGAGAATGAGAGTGCCAGGCCCTTCTTTGTACCTTTGAGCCATTGTCCTTTGTACTCCTGGATTGTTTGCATTGCCAGATGAACAACCTCCCTAGTCTCCCCACCCCCTCATGATGTGAACCCTTATCCCTTCTGGCTCTTGACTTTGCGTTCAGTCACTAGTCCTTGTCTGTAGTTTCTGGTGTCAGGGAGTGAATTCCCTGGTGTGCTCAGGGACAAGGGGCTCAGGTTCCTCTGGGCTTGATCAGGCTAATCTCCACAGTCTGGGTTTGGCCTTTCTTATTTATTTATTTATTTTTTACTGTCCAATTACATTTTAATCTACTTGAGCTCCTTAGAGGTGGACATTAAGCTAAATTTGTTTCTTTGTAGCTTTTATCCCTTGCTCCTCACTTTTGGAGCCAATCTAATCATTCTTGCTCATTAAATGAATGAAGAGAGTTATTAGGATACCTAAGAGGACATCTTCAAAGGAAAATACAAAATACCAAAATTGATAAAACAGATTGAATTAAGATGGGAAAAAAAAGTTATTAAAGCCCTTCTCCTTTTCCTTCTTCTCCTCCTCATGTATTGAGATGTGATAGTTTACAACTTGGACACTTGGCTCCCTGTGTCTCCCTGGGCAAGAACCTGGGCAAGAGACCTGGGTTCAAATTCAGGCTGTCACTCACAGGCTTGGTGACTTTGACCAGGCCCTCCTTCTCTGGGTCTCAGTTTCCCTATTTGTAAAGCACTAGGTTCAGGCAGGTCAAGGGTGTCCAAGAACCCCAGGACTGCCAATAAACCCTTACTGAGAAAATTGTTTCTAAACAAAATAGGTTTTGTGACCCAAGTTGTTGTATGAGTCTTGATTTTAAAACCTAGCAAAGATAATGCTAAAAAAAAAAAAAAAAAAGATAGACCAATTTCATTCATGAATAGAAAAAGTAATCTCCTTTCTTCTCCCTTTCTTCCTTCTTTTCTTCCTTTCTCCCTCCTCTTCCATCATCCCTTCCTTTATCCTTCTTCCTTTTCTCCTTCTTTCCTCCTTTCCTCCCTTCTTTTCTTTCTTCCTTCCTTCCTTTCTCCCTTTTCTTCTCTCTTCTCTTTTTAAACTTCCTTCCTTCCTTCCCCAGTTCTTATGTAGGGCATGTAGTCAATGAGGTTCTTTCTCCCTGTTTTAACAGACAGGTAACAGTTACAAATTGTGCATGCCCTATCTCTCTCCAAGATACTTCTGTTATTCCTCATAAAAGTAGGCTCCCTTTCCAGCCTCTTTTCTTCTAGAAATTCTATCAGCAAGGAATTTTGCAAGTTCCCTTAAGGAACTGACTCAGTGGCCAACATTCCCCATTTCACAAATATATAAGACTATACCTGTTCTTAAAGAACTTTTTTTTTTTTTTTTTTTTTTTTTTTGCTGAGGCAGTTGGGGTTAAGTGACTTGCCTAGGATGTATTAAAGTGTCTGAGACTAGGTTTGAACTCAGGTTCTCCTGAGTTCAGGGCTGGCACTCTATCCTTTTGTTTTAAAAAATTACAGGGATAGTTACTATGTACATACTAACACAGTCTTTCCAGCAATGTTTACTTGATCATAGTCACAGGAATGAAAAGGTAGATATGATACACTCTTAGGGAGGTAGCTGGTGAGAAAGGGGCAAGGATAGCGCCTCGGAAATGGTAGGCAAACCAGGACATTTACCATTGGGGGAGAGGGAAAAGTTCTGGAGGTGAAAGGGTTTGCAGCTGGGCCAGATCTCAGAAGTGATCTAGTCCAACTCAACTCACTTTGACAAGTGACAAAATGTTGAATTATTTGCCTAAGATTCCTAGGGCAGGCAGTTAGTGGGGCTAGGTATGAAACTCACAGCCTACCTTATGACCTAATGTGCTTGCATATGCTGCCCATGTGGCTGGGATGTGCTTCCCATCTTTGGGGTGAGCACCAAGCGCCGAGGCTTGGCAATTGTCAATGCTGTAAAATTACCCATGCATATATCTTGTAAATAAAAAAGCTATAATAAAAAAATAAATAAAATAAAAAAGGTAAATACATTATGAGTCACTTTGGAAACTTTAAAGCGCTACATAAATGTGAGTTATAATTGGGGAGGATCTAGGAATTCCTCGTCAGATCCGTTCATGCCGTAGCCTGCTTGTTATTCAGCTGATTTGCAGAACTGATTTGTGTAACTAGCCAGAATACCACTCCCCCAAGAGTATTCTTGAGTCTTTGTGCTGCTGGCACCCAATAGGAAATTGGTGGCCACCTGTCGTGGTTAATTGCTGAGCATTTCACCTTGTACTTTGGCTGTTGTGATGGGGACAATATCTGAAGACTCTACTCCATGCAGTCTAGGCTAGCTTAAAAGATACTGAAAACATCTGCCAGACTTGGTTGTCCAACAAGACTAAAATTTGAGCTACTGACAAAGATAGCTTCTTGGTGATCAGTCCTAGACAAAGAAGCAGTAATCAACTGAAGCCCCATTAAATAGACTTTCCCTGCTCTAGTTAAGTAAAGTTCCTTTCGTTAACTATTAGACACCCTACAAGTGTCTCAGTTCCAACATAAACCTGAAGAACCAGATAGGCCTGAATGAGATCTTTCTACAGCAGCTGCTTTGTTTGAAGTCTCAGTTGTTCAATACATGTTTGAACAACCTTTATATACTGATCCATATTTGAATAGTCAACAAAAAAGCAGGGATGTTTGGGGGGGAGATTGGGGCTAGCCCCGAAGGGAGATGCTAATCCATAAAGCATCATTAATGGTCTACTGAATCAAGGGTGATGGAGATGCATTGGAAAGATTTATTTTGGCTGAACAGTTTAGTCAGGGGAAAAACAAAATAAAACAAAAAACACTCTTGTTTCACTCGCTATCAATTACCCTTTTGTTTTGTAGGGATGCTCAGGATTATAACCAAAAGAGGCAGGATATTAAAAACAACAAAATTAATTAGCTTCTGAATTATCAAGCATATAATAGTATTTATCCACCGAGAGCATGTCAGATTTTTCTGTGAAGATTAAAGCAAAACAGTAAAAGGAACAGGAAAAATCCTATTAATTTAAATTAATTATGGAGCGGGGGAGGAGGGAGTGCAATAGATTTAGGAAAAAGTGAATTCAATCAGTCAATAAGCTTTAAGCTCCTATTAAATGCCAGGTGCAAGGGATACAATTTCTGCTCTCAGAAACCTGAGGTTCCACCCAGAGAACTACTGTTAAATGCTAAGAAGATACAAAATCAAAATGTAAGTTTTGTGGGAAAGATACTAGCAGCTGGTATGAGAAAGCCCCAGGTAGGAAGTGGCATCTAGCTGAATTATAAAACAAACTGGGGCTTCTAAGAGGTACCCCTCAGGTAAGGAGCACTGCCTGTCCAAGACCATGGATTGGGTGAGAGCTGTCATGTGTAAGGAAGCAGCAGGGTCAGTTTAGGAAAGCCAGGGCTCCCAAATCTTTTTCGGTTCCTATACCCTTTGGCTTTCAGTATACTTTCCAGTAACCCTAATTCAACATAAAGGGAAATAAATTCTAAAGTTTACATATACATTATACCAAGTATCTGGGAATAAGAGATTGATTTTTCACAAAGTATTTACATGTAATAGCAAAAAGTTGTTGAGGGTCTATCAGAACACAAAACAATGAAACATCCTGTTGTCAACCGATGCTTTATTTTCAATAGATTTGAAAGAGATGCCCTATCATGTTTCATTTCCAGGATGTTTTATTGGTGTTGTTTTGACTGAAAATAAGACTGAGAATCCTGATTCACAAAGATGTTACAAAACAAATTAAACTTTGTGAATTGGGATATGCTTCAACATTAAAAAGATTATAATTTCATTGATTGGAAATCAATTCAGTTCAGGTTATTGTGGAACTCAATTAGCTCATCTTGCCATGGATTGTTAATGAATTTCTCTAGCATATGAAGGATTTTGGATCCAAACTTTTTAGCTTGGGCAAGTGACTCAAAATGTTGTTGTAATTTCTTCCTCTTCAAATCATGTTTTCATTAATACCATTATTTCAGTATTCTAAATATGTTTCAGTAGTCTAAAATATCTGCCAAATATTCCATATATCCTCTTGACAAGCTTTTCATAGCCCCCTGGGATATATGAAAACTCCTAAACTAGACCGCTGATTGTGATAATGTACAATAAGCTTGAAAAGTTGGAACCAGATTGTGAACCTTCACTTACTAAGCTCCTGAACTTCATTTAAGAAGGCCTATCCTAATGTTCCAGTTGCTAGTAGCCTATCCCTTGATATTGATATTAAATTTCTCATAGAGTAGCCTACTATATCTCAAGGCAGGTCACTTTGGGTCCCTATAATTGTTGAAAGTTTTTTTTACATTAAGCCATTAAAAAAAAAAAATTGTCACACCGCTAATGTCTAATATCTGAGGCCACATTTGGGCTCAGGTCCCGAATCTAGGCCCAGTGCTTTATCCACTGGGCCACCTAGATGACCCAGGCCAAAATTTCTTGTCATTGAATACTAAGTTTGCTGGACAACTGATTTTGAGTTTTCAGTCCTTGGGTTTTTTTTTTTAATCTAATAGTGTACTTCAAATCTTTCTTGCCAGTTCTGGAAAACTATGTAATATGTACTGACTGGTATCCTTTGGCATGTTCTGTCTTCTTGTAGCATGATCCTCCCTTTGTTTAATCATGTATTTTGGAGACAAATTTTAAGTTATTCTTGAGATTATATACATAAACTATTATATGAATAATTCTGCAATTTTACTTAACTGGTATTTTTGGAATATGTTTATGTTTGATTCTTCTCTTGTGGTGGTTCTGAGATTGTCCTAATCTGTTACTTTATCACATAATTTCCAAATTATAAGGTTATTTTCTAAATTTATGCTTTCACTTCCTCTATTGTGATTTGCTTTTCAACTTGAAAGTCTGTGCTCTTTAATCCACCCCCAGATCCTCTCAATTTTCCTACCATAATCTCCATATCTTTTTGGAGGTTGAGGCAAAGCATTCTTTTCTCTTGATCTTTTTTTATATATGTTTAAATTCTTTATTTTTTGACTTTATTCAAATGTAATTTAAACTTCAGTTCTAAGATTTTTGTAAACTTCAATAAGCTCTTTTATTGACATTCTTGCCAGAATTCATTTTCCCTTAAATTCTTTGAGTGAGTTATTTATCTACTTGAGGACTATTCAGGAGCTCATAGTTTATTTCTCTATATTTCTTCTAGTGTTTTTGTTTCAGAAATTGGTCAAAACTGTGTGAACCCTTCTTGAGTTTTCTCATTTTCAAAAAAAGTTTGTTAAATTGAATGGGAGTGGTGACTTTCACTTTCTTACATGGCCTTTTAGCAGTTTAGCTTTTCTTTAGCTTTTATTGATATTGCTAAGGGGAATATAAAATGTCCCAAGCTCTCTTATGAGCTCACTCCACTATTTTCAAGAAAGCTTTAGATTATTTATTCCTATTTTCCTTATAAAATTTGTCACACATATTATGACCATATATACACCTATGTATATATATTTCAAAAAAGAAAACTAAGTTCCATAAAACAAAATTTCTCTCATTAAAAATGCTTATAACCACATGACGCAATGCATATAATGCTAATATTTTATTATACACAAAGCATAAACTAGTTTTCTTTTCTGTACAGAGGTGAAAAAGTAAATCAACAAAAAAAAATTTTTCAAACTGAATTGACCATAACCAAGTATTTTGACCTTTTTTTTTTCCCTTTTGGAAGAAAAAAGGCTTATTGTTTAGTCTGTAATACAAGGTTACAGACTATTAAAAGCTACATTTAAAATAATGTGTGGTCATTCTTGCATTTTATTCATTGTCAGTTTGGAGGTTCTGGCTTCCTAAATTTACACGTGTTAAATCTTCACTAGCAGTGCCTTTTCCTTTATAAAAAAAAAGAAAAGAAAGAAAAAGTGAAATTTACAAATGGAGTTGTAAAAAACAAATATTTCATCCAATATTTTCATTAAATGAAAAGTATTTTCTCTTAAAAATGAAAAAAGGAACACCTCAAAGTTAGTGATTACTTTCCATGAAGGGCAAGTCAGCGAGGAAGTTCTAAGTTTATCCTCTTTGATCACTCTCTCAAGGAAGTTTCTTCCAAAAGATGGAATCAGGCCTTTTTGCATTTTTTTTTTAAACTAAACCTTGTATTATCTCAAGAACAGACATAATGCTTTTCCCATGGTTTGTACCAGAAGACAAGTCCAGCCTCTGACACCTCATTAAATGGAACAAATCCAGTTCTATTATTTCTTTACAAAAAGCACTTTTGCCCCCAGATAAGAGTCCACCAACTTTATTCTCAGGAACATGCTATTCATGAAGAAACTTTAACGGAACATGGATGAAGCCAATCAAGAGAGGAAACTGACTGAGCTTTGTATCCTGAATTGGTCTAGGATTATGAAATCTAAACCTCCTGCTGTAAAAAGAAGAAGCTGGCTTCAAGCTCTTCATCTATTGCACGCTCTATACACTTTCTATACCTAGATGTCAGAAAAGCCACTTGCTTGTTGTTCATGCTCACCTGTCCTAGGCCTAGTCCTGGAAGGATTCCACAGTGATCTAAATTGTAAGCTGTCACCACCAGGGCATGCACATGACCTATGTGAGTGAAGCTTCTTTAGCCTCAAGCTTAGTTCTTTTGAGTGCTGTAGATTGGCCACATCTTCATGTGGGCAGTTTTGGATGGCTGCCCAAATATAGCCACCATTTTACCATTGTGTCCCCTCAACCCACCTAGATTTAAATTTTCTTTAAGATGGTTCTTCCACTTTCTGCCTACCTTTTCTTCCTTTCTCTATTTCTCAATTTGAGCACCTCTCTCCTAATATTTTGGGGTGTGGAGAAAGGAGAAATTCTGGGGACATGGCAAGTTAAGAAAATACCTGTGGGTCAACATGAGAAAAGCTGAACTAATTGGCCCCTAGAGGTAAATCGGCAGCATGGATTTGGAGCAGACAAGATGCTTCTTGGCTGTTTGGCAAAGTTGTTCTTTTCGTATTTACACATCATCGAATTTGATATGGAAATAGTGAAGTTCTAACCACAGTTGGACCTTGGTATTTTAAATAGTCCAAATTCACAGAAATATATTTCTGGTTGCCCCTTGGGCTTAACTGACCTATTTCCATGAATGAATTTAATGATAAAGGCTAATTATTTTCTAAGTGTTTTAATTTCTGCATTCACTTCAGATTGGCTTATATAAAAATTAAAATTACTGAGTTACTTATAAAAAATGCATCAGACCCATAATAAAATTGAATATTTATTTGAATTTCTCTTGGTAACAGTATTCAACATCTTAGCAAAACAAACCAAGTTGTGAAGTCTTTAAAAAAAAAAATCTATCCATTACAAAAAAGTTAAAATAAGCTGTTTTCTGTATTTCATGGCAAAAAGTGGGACATTGTCTATTTTAAAAAACTGCCATACACAGAGTAATGTTTTAAGAAATATATATTGTGATTCACATGATATGTTTTGTAGAATGTATACACAATATCTGAATGCCAATCTGAATGGAAGAGAAAAATGCGTGATAAAACACCACACAGCAAATTCAATGTTCTTAAAATGTGGTTTGAAGGGGGAGCTTCCTAGTGAATTAACTTAAAAGATCACCCATGGGATTAAACACAAAATGAAATAAAACAATAACAGATGAGATTGAATACAGAAGACATTCCATGACATGAAGACCTTCTATGATACTCTCATTTAGCACCCCCTCAAATCTGCTTGGTTACACAGTAAAATTAACTTAGTAAAGTGCATCTTTTAAAGACTTGTCTAGTGAAATAGCATTTTCAAGTATAAAACACTTAACACAAGACGTGCAATAACAAAAGTTAAATCATTATAGTGTAAATTTTTAAAAACTACTTTTAAAACTTTTGATTCACTATAGAATAAAGATGTTAATGACAGTAGTGTTCACATTACTCTCCAACAGTATGAATTGTGTGCTTTTTGTTACTTGGCAAATCTTTTTTTTTTTTTTTTTTGGAGTCGAACAAAATTAATTCAGTCTAAGCAATACTTCTTCTGTCATTAATAATCCATTTTCTCTGGCAGTGCCACCATAGTTAGATTTTTGGAAGTTTTGGTGCACTAACAACAGGATTTGCCTCCTGTAGATATCTCCTTCCTGCACTCTTGTAATCGTAAGTGCAGCCGTGGGTTTCTGCGTATCGATGAGTTGCACAGAAATTGTTTCCACATCTAAAGCACAAAGAAAGTGTGTATGAATAATCACATTTCTAAGATAGGCTCATAAAAACAGAGCTAGAGCTCCTAGTGAGTCAGATGGAA
This sequence comes from Sminthopsis crassicaudata, assembly GCF_048593235.1. Taxonomy (NCBI): domain Eukaryota; kingdom Metazoa; phylum Chordata; class Mammalia; order Dasyuromorphia; family Dasyuridae; genus Sminthopsis; species Sminthopsis crassicaudata. The sequence goes on from NC_133618.1 coordinate 625,750,998, forward strand.
CCTTTAGTTTTTCTAGGAGCTGCTTAGACACATTGTTTTCTTCCCACTTAGGAAAACTATAGCCACAAAATAATCTTCCAACCCCCCAACTCCTCTACTGTGCTAATTAAGGAATACTACATATTATAATAAAACACTTTTCAGGTGATAGAACGGGGGCCTAGTCCTCTAAAGAATATTAAAAATTTTTCACCTTCATAAACAATGTTCAAAATTTCCCTTGTAGCTTGTAAACTTAAGAAGAAAGTTAAGTTATCTTGGGAATTTAATTGTGGATGAAAATCAGATTTAAAATCTGCCAGCACTGACATTTGAAATTAAAAAAAAAAAAAAAAAAAAAAAAAAAAATATATATATATATATATATATATATATATATATATATATATATATATATATTATATATATATGAGAGGTCTTTTCAAATATGAGTCTGTATAAATGAAAAGCTCCTTAAAAGTAATGGCAAAAGTACTACTGAACCCAGAAAACAGATCTTGAAAAACATTTCCCCACCTTGGCAGGGGGAGGTGAGAAACTCTGGACCTCAGCTACTTTTATCAGGGACAGACACTTTATGGAACCCTTTTGTTTAATTGGTTCTTTGTTATAAGGGAAGGTTCAATCTGGAGGGAGAGAGAGAAAAAACTCCTCTTCCACCCTCAAGTAATGACTAGGATGTAGGTAAGAACAAAAAAATATTATCAATATGACTTTTTAAAAAAGAAAATTATTTGTATTAAAATTGTGTTAAGCAACTTCAGTTACTAGTCTGAGTGAGCCCAAGGGAAGCGGTTCTCATTGGACTAATTAGTACTTACATGAATTAAAAAATAATAGCCATCATAAAAAGGAAAACCATATTAAAAATTCAATGCAAGTGAAAAATTAAAATGCACTTGTTTTTCTGTCCCTTCAAAAGGAAGGTTCATTTTTCAAAAAAGCAAATATAATCCGAAGTTTTAAAATATAAGAATTTGCATTATAAAAGTACATTTGAAAATCTTTAAAAATTGTAAATATATGCTTCCCAAGTTCATCAATGTAATTATTCTTATTTTCACAAACTGATTATCAACTCTCTAAGTTTCTTCTCTAATAATAGCATATCTAACAACACCAAACATCTTCCCTTACAGAGGTTTGGGCTAAAAAATAATGATCTATTCTTCTGTTAATGCATCTAAGAGTTTCCAGGCCCCAGTTTCTTTTCAAGGACTTACATATTCTTTTCTGGCTATTATTTCTGGCCAATCATGAAGGTAGAAAACTGTTTGATTAAGGTCAATTAATTTAACATCATGGAACAATGGAAATGTAAATTATAACTTGAGCTTTTGGGGAGTGGAGTTTGAGGGATGGAGTTGGAGCAACAGAAATCCCCATCTTGGATAGCTCTACACAAAGTATTTCAATTTTTCCAACTAGGCAACCTGCCTGCATTCATAGCTGGTGGCTAGTCCCGTTTTCTTGCCACAAAGAAAGCAATGCTTGGATGTTTTCTTTTTGGTCTGAACAGGGGCTTTCACAGGGGGAAGATGATGGGTATTTTCACCTGTTTTGAGACAAGATATTTCGATTAGCTTAGGATAAAACAAAATTATATAAGATCCCACTCAGCACAACATATATTTCCTGAAAAATCACCTAGCAGTGTCAAAGTTATGGTAATCCTAGTACAATGTGAAAAATAATAGTGATCTGAATTATTTAGTTTAGTCCAAAATGTTTTGAATGAACTTACACATGATTTTCGTATAGGATTTACTCTATATTTTTAAAAAGATTCCCTCAACTTAGAACTAATTTCTTTGATAAACTAACAATCTTTGATTATATATTTCCAGTAATTTTCAGTTGATGTGAAACATCCAAAACAATGTTGCTTGAGGAACAACAATTCAGTTCTACTCAATTCACATTAAGCTTCTCTGAGAGATACACTGAACTACATTAGTAAATACAAAGATGAAAAAAAAAACCCCAAAAAACCCACCTGCCTTTAAGGAGTGTACAGACTGAGGAGCTAGGACAGGTGAATAATAAAGCAAAAATACCACACAAGATAGGGTGTGATGGGGCAGCATTGAGTGTATAGATAACCTGCATGAGGAAAATCTGAAGAGAAGGAAACATTTTTGGGAAAAAGAAATGTATAAGTTCTATGTTGTGACTGTCTGAGAGCTGCATTAGAGAGAGTTTTATGGAAGAGCTATTCCTTGAAGGAAACCTTAAAGATTGAGGCCGCTCAAAATTAAACTGCTAAGACTCTAGGTAGAGATGGAAACTAAACCTGAGAGGAGGCAGTAGGGGGCCTTAAAAAAAAGGGCTGATACTCTCTTATAAGATATATATATATACTCTTATAAGGTAACTTCTGAAGGATTTTTAGCAGCTAAGTTGCATGGCCAGACCATGCCTTAGGGAGATTTAGAATGGAAAGGTGAGAAGCTAGAGCCTGAAAAACCAGGTAAGAAGCAGTTGTAAGAGTCCAGGGAAGGAAAGCATAGTAAGTGAATAAATAAAAGCAGTTCTCAAGGGCTTCCCTGGGAATTGGAAGAGAAGTATCAAAAGAATCTCAAGCCCTCCACATGGGGGCAGACAACATGGCATGATGGAGTCTGAATGAATGAGTGTGGTGGCCCTATGATCAGAGAGAAAATTTGGAAGAGAAGTGACCAGACTTAGCAACTGAAAAAGTTAAAGATGATGAAACCTCGTGAGCTAACTTGGAGGGGCTGAGAGGACTCAGAGATGGCCAACAGGCATTTGGAAAGGTGGGGCTGAGGTAAAGTCCCGATGCAAGTGCGGATGAGGGAGGTATTGGTTCCATATACGGAAATTGAGTTCAGAAGCATATATGAGAATCTACAGGGGAAGGTATAGGAAAAGACAGAAGGGCTAGGATGGTATTGGGGGCTCCTGGCAACTTAAGTAGGATTGCATTGAATTAAGTAGGATTAAATTGGACACAGCAGAGAAGTAATGGTTAACCCCTATGTGAGGGGATCTTAGAGAGCAGCATCTCGGGAGCCAAGAAAGTAGAGACAGCAACCAGAAAGAGGAATTGGTCAATGATGGCCAACAGGGGAAAATGAAGCCTGAGAAAAAAGACCTGTGGATTGAAATAAATTTATATTTCAATGTAGACTGAAAAATCACTGAATATACTAAAAATCCTGTATAAAGCAAAATATTAAAGAAACCAACTATGTCTTAAAAGAAAATAATACTGACTACTGTAATTTCCGTGCTTCCTCCCACCAATGTTTTAGAAACACCCGTCTCTGGGTGTCTTTGGATTTGATGGCAAAGCCTAACAAAGGAAATCTCCCCTAGATAACCAAAGACCTCTTTACAGAACTGCCTCCCCATCTTCACTACATGAGTTCATCTGGACAAGCTGGCAAGTCCCTTAACCTTTCCTTGACTTCAGATGCATATCTGAAAGATGGAGGGATCTTCTTTGTTTTTCTCATATAATTAGTAGGAAGACTCAGAATATATAGGAAAGATCATAGAATGATAAAGAATCATCATACAGGAGTCACCATCATTCTGGATCTGCATTTTATAAACTATTTGTGCAAAATACCAAATGACATCTTTCCAGAAAGGAAGGCTTTATTCATCAGGAACAGATGAACAGGGTTCACTTCAGTATTATAAAGTCTTTTGAATTGCATCTTATTTAGTGCTTCCCAAAACTTTTATTTCCATAAATCAAAAAAGTGATTTTGTCCCAGCATGGAACATTCAAGGAGTAAGCATGAGATAGTAGTACTTCCCTACTTAGTCATTCATCCGTCATTCCTTTATTTAACAAATATTTACTGAGTGCCTACTTTCTGGCAAACTCTTCTCTAGCATATTTATCAGGCCTTCCACATCCTGGTCAAGGTGAAGGTCACCATAATATATCCTGAACCTTTTTAGGCAGGTGACTATCCCAAACTACCAAAGGGCTGGGAAAATGTAGCAAAACAAGTACATCTTGAATATTTATTATGAGCTCAGAGTTATGCTGAGTACCCTACATGAAAAAAATATTAGTACTAGGGTCCTGGCAATCAAGGTGAGGAGACAAAGAATACATCTTAGAAAAATAAGATCCTGAACAGAAGTAGATAAAAAAGAAATATATATTTTCAAAATTCTTTTTTAGAATATTAATTATATGTGAGTCTTTTAAAATAAAATTGAATCTTATCTATTCATCAATGCCGATTTACAAAATCTATATTTGAGAAAACTTAGGTTAGTTGATTATTCTGGAGTTTTGATATGTATTTAACAGTTTTATTTCTTTTCAAATATTTTTTAACTTGGTCCTCTTTCCAAATTAGCCCAAATTAACATTTTACCATTCCATCTTGTTTATACAATTCTACACTTAATTCATAATACTTAAAATCTCCTATTTAACCACCAAGTACAGTTAAAGTCAGTGACAAACCTATTAACATTTACCTTTCCTCAACTTTGAATAAAAATCCCCTCCCTGCTCCTTTCCCAACATTATTTACCCTTAAGGGCTGCTGACATTGGCAGGATCTATGCCGAAAAGCTTAGAAGTACAGTAAGTGGCACAAATGACCTGGTTTTTCAATGAAAAGCAGAGTACCTCTCCCTGAAATTTAATTTACTTGCAGTCTTCTAAAGAGCCACAAGATGGAGCTTATTTCTAATTAATGAAGACGTTAATATGGTCAGGTTATGTTGAATTAGGTAGATGTTCAGGTTGGATGAGTCTTAAGGAAGATTACATCTAATCCCTTCAGTCTCATGAGCTAAAAAGGACCTTAAAGACTAGTCTCATCTCCACCTGAGGCACAATTCTTTTCTACAACTTCTCTTTCAAGATTGAGCAAATATCTCATCAATCTTAAAAAATATATATTCTATAGTTTAAATAACACACTAGTGCACAAATAGAATCAAATGAAGTAACTTTAAGTACCCGGAAGTGAAAAAAAGAGTTAAATTTTGCTTTCTCATGGAAAAATGTACTATTTTTACAGAGAAATAGATTTGATTGGTTGGTTCTGACTTCATTGAAGGTAGAAAAAGATGAATGAACAAGATGGAGAAATTTTCATTTGTTTAGTAATGCATTCATTTTTTAGCAGTAGGTGAACCACGTGATGCCTGTAAATATATTCAAGGTTTCTTTTATGGGATCCTACTACATACACAACACCAATATATGCTCAGAAAGAGGCAGAAGGTGATGAGTTCTCCCTTATCTGACATCTTTATACAAAGGTTACATGACTGACCATGTGTCCAGTTATGAGATAGAAGGAATTCTTTTTTAGGTATAGAAACTGGTTAATTTGGAGTAGATAGCTTCCCAAATCAGTTCCAATTCTGAGATTCTGTGCCTCTTATAATTCAAGTCACAGCCTTGACTTATACCTGCTATGGTAGAAATTGTAAACTTGTTTAAATACTCCAGTTTCAACATTATTGGAAAGTTATTTAGGAGGTAGACATAAGTTATTGAAAAAAACATTTTTTATTAGCTACTACCTAGAGTCTTTAAGTGTACCTAAATCTGAAATGCTAAGGCTATTCTGAAAAACACACATGAATTAAGAAATTGCATTTGCTTATAAAGAACCTTTTGTCATTTCAATCAGCCCCAGAATGGCAATTAAAGGCACCTCTGGATCTTTTTTGCAAAGGTTCACTCATTGCTCCAATTTAGGCAGCTTATTGATGTGTCACTTGAACAGGGCTGCCCCTAGTCAGCCATGATCCCACATAGAGTAAAAAAAAAAAACAATGGACCATAGTAGTCAACCACTATATTCTTGAGCCTGCCTTTTTCACCAAGTAGAAGCTTCATGGTCTGTCAAGGCTAGCTTAATCTTCCTCTTCGCCTTTTCCCAAAGGATGGCTCTAATTGGCTCTGCTGTGCTGCTCTCATGGCTTAGACTGTCACTAGAGAAATGTCTCACTTTGAAAAGCACAGGATTCAGGAGTGCAAAAAGGCAAGCTGTTCCTATGCCTCCAAGATCACAGAACTGCTGTCTCATCTTCTCATTCCTAGCTCTCTTTTCTGCTTTAGAGATATTTTGTCACTCAGCCACAATCTTTATCACTTACAAGCAACATTATGGGGTTAGAAAAAGAGCACTGGAGTTGGAGACCTGGGTTCACATCTCACCTCTACCTACTAGCTTGCTGTGCGTCAATGAGGCAAACCCTACAAAGTCTTTAGATCTCAGTTTTCTCGAAGGTAGTTGGACTAAATGATGTCCAATTTTCTTTCCAGTGGTAAAACTATGGTCCCATCAATCAGGGTCAGAACTGCTATTAAGGATATTCACTACTCCCATCCTTCTTTTGTGATTTCCCTCACTCCAACAGCTCCTATTGCCTCTAGACTCTGAAAAGCCCTTTCCAATCTTCTTTCATTCCTCTTTCTCACAGATGACCTTCCATCTCCTACCTCGGACTTTTGTGCTCCCTATCCCCTCCTTCACCTTGACTCTGCAGAATCCCTTGCTGACTTCGAAATTCTGCTTAAGTTGAAGCTTCTACAATTAGGCCTTGACCAATCTCAACAAAAGTACAAAACCATACAATATCATTCTACAGACTAATTAAAGTACATACAGGTTGTCTCCCTTGACAAGAGTTTCAGGTTCTCTAAGCACAGGGACCATCTGAATGTCCTCATTCTACTCTCCCATATCTACCAGGTTCTGATAAACAGTAAGTGTAGCGAGCTGTCGTCTCTAGAAGCTGCTGGATCGCTCTCTGGGAAGAGATCTGCTGTGTCTACTCAAATCTCTCAGACAGATTCTTCTTCCTGTAACGAACCTTTGTCTCCATGCAGTTGCTGTTAACTCTTGTCCTTAGAAGTGACTTCCCTTCCTGCAGAGAGCCCCGTCAAGCCTGATGCAATGCAGAGTCTTTCTTCTTGAATCCTGGCTCTGAATCTCCTCCAGCTCTTATCCTTCTCCAGGCCGATCTGCTCTCTGCGCCCAGTGCTGTCTCTTTTTATCCTCCCAGAGAATGGGCGTGGGATAATGCAAGGGCTTCTGGGAAGAACCACCCCAGCCAATGAGCTTGCCCCCTCTATCAAGTCAACCTGAGTTCTCACCTTGTAATTGTCCAGAAAACCTGAATTCTCACCTTGTCACCATCCAGACAACCTCAGTTCTCACTTAGTAATCCTAACATCTCCCCCTTTCTTTTGATTAAGAACATAGGACAGTCATGACCTTGAAACATAAATCCATCAATATGGGAAGTATTACAGATAATTACATAAATTACATAAGCATATAGTAACATAGTAACATAACGCATGCTAGAAGTATATAACATAATCAAATAATCATAAATTGAAAATTTATAAATGTCCATAAGTCCATTGTCCATTAGTCTCATCTTGTGTGAGGAAGTCTAATGATTCCTGCTGGTTTTTAAAGTTCTTTAACAGTCTTCTTATTATCCATGCTCTTTCAGTGTCAGATGTTTCTTAGATCTTCTCCTTTATTTTGAGGTCTTTCTCTTTTTCTGTCTCTCTCTGATGGACAAGGCGAATATGACTCGTTGGCACCCATCTGATTCCTTCTCCTGCTGAAGAAATACAAGCAAACCCTCTCTCCCAGGCATTTAACCTATCTAATTACCTTCTATTTACCACTTTCTAAATCTCTTCTCATCATCTGACAATTACATTGGAGTTGTTTGCACTGGGCACAGCCCTGTTGGTTTAAAAGGCCTGTATTCTCCCCAAGTGTAATCCATTTTTGCAATCTGATTGCCTTTTGACTGACTTATCAGGTAATCCCTTTCTGCCATGTGATTGCTTCTCTGCTGATTGATTAAATCAGAGTCCTGGCCTTCTAAAGGTTCTTTGGGTGTAACATCAGCTGCCATCATGTCCCAAGTCTTTTTTGCCTGGGGCCCTGGACCTGGGCCCCTCATCCCATTTCCCTGAATTATTCCACACTCTGATGCCCAATGGAGTCCTCTGTTGCATTTTGGACATGGGGTTTTAGGTCTTCTTTCACCCTGTCTTCTCACTGTATCTCCATACCTACACTGAGCTCTTAGATGCCCAATTTTTCCACATTGAAAACATCGCCGAGTTTCTCTAGAAGGCCCTTGCCAGGAGGGACCCTGTCTTTCCACATTCATCATTGTCCGGGTGTAAAAAGCATTTGTTCCCACTGTAGCACAGCGTCTTATGATCTCCTCTAAAGGAGCATCTTTGTCATTGGCTGGGGTGGTTCTTCCCAGAAGCCCTTGCATTATCCCACGCCCATTCTCTGGGAGAATAAAAGAGAGGACTCCCAGAGACAAGAAGAAGACTCTGAATTGCATCAGGCTTGAATTTTACATAATTCATGAAATTCCGCAAGCCATAATAAATTTTCTCCAGGTTCCAGGCATATCCTTGCTATGGATTTCCAATCATTTGGGGTTAGGACTTCATAAGACAAACCATCTAGTAACATTTTGACATAAGCTGATGTAGCCCCATAAAGGGTACAACCTTTTTTCAAATCCTTAATTTTATTCAAATCTAAAGGTGCATATCTTCTCCTTTTTTTACCTACAGAGTCAATCTCTTCAATCACAGGATATGCATGTATAAAATCACTTATATCCTGTCCTTCTCTCTTAGCTTTAACCAATGCTTTTTCTAATCTTGTCATAGGCTTAGGCTGCTTCACAGGCAATTCTGTTTGTGTTTCTGCCTCTTCCTCTCCTCCTTCTTGCTCCACCCCTGAAGGGTTAATTGAGGGAGGAGATGGGAGGTGCTCTTGTGGCTGTTGCTCAGAATTGTACTTAACTTCATTGTTATCTGATTCATCCTTTTCACCTAGTTTAGTTGACACTTCCCCATTTTGCTCCTTCATCTCTTCCTTTAGAATAACATTTTTTAAAGCCATTTGGATTAAATTGTAGGTATGAATTGTATCTTTGGAAACTGAGTTTGGTCTGGAACCAAAGGGTAAAATGTCACAAAGGTAATTGTACTGTTCACCTAATTGCTCTCCTACTAATTCCCATTCATCTGGATCCAATTCTTCTTCCAGAGAAAAAGAAGGACATATAACCTTCACAGTTCTTAAAAGTTCAGTAATCTCCTCTAAAATTATAATCAATCCTTGGCTTTTCATAACCTTGATGATGCTCTCTAAACATTTTCCTTGAACAGAAGGTGTTTGCCCCATTTCACTATAAGAGATTCCTGGTTTAGCCCTTAACAAGTTAAGTTCCTTATTTATCTATTAGCACGCTCACTTAATCTTTAACAAAGTTTCCTCGTTACTCACGGTTCTGGGTCAGAGAGACTGAGATCTAGATCGGAAGCTTTTCCACTGGAATCAGGACCGTGTCCGTCCCTGTTCGGGCGCCAAATTGCAAAGGTCTGGTCTAGCTCCTCTTGTCAGGATAAGCAAAAGTCCTTGCCCCACGTTGGGCGCCAATTGTAGCGAGCTGTCGTCTCTAGAAGCTGCTGGATCGCTCTCTGGGAAGAGATCTGCTGTGTCTACTCAAATCTCTCAGACAGATTCTTCTTCCTGTAACGAACCTTTGTCTCCACGCAGTTGCTGTTAACTCTTGTCCTTAGAAGTGACTTCCCTTCCTGCAGAGAGCCCCGTCAAGCCTGATGCAATGCAGAGTCTTTCTTCTTGAATCCTGGCTCTGAATCTCCTCCAGCTCTTATCCTTCTCCAGGCCGATCTGCTCTCTGCGCCCAGTGCTGTCTCTTTTTATCCTCCCAGAGAATGGGCGTGGGATAATGCAAGGGCTTCTGGGAAGAACCACCCCAGCCAATGAGCTTGCCCCCTCTATCAAGTCAACCTGAGTTCTCACCTTGTAATTGTCCAGAAAACCTGAATTCTCACCTTGTCACCATCCAGACAACCTCAGTTCTCACTTAGTAATCCTAACAAGTAAGTACTTATTTATTGCTCACTGATTGGTTTTCTGACCTTTTCATTCTTTTTTTTTTTTTTTTTTTTTTTGCATCTAATTACTTCTAGGCTCTCTGTGAACACAGTATTCTAGAGTCAAGGCTTTACTATAATATAGCAAACCAAAATGAAAAGAGAAATCTGTGGCAAATTCTTTGTACAAAATGAACATTCAATAATGCCAAATTATCTTGCCCTTAAACTCTCTATTTTCCTGAAATCAGTGAGACAAGATTCTCTGAAATTATATAATTTTATGTGAAAATTTGATTCAATCTTACAGAAATCAAGCTTACACATTACAGTTCAGACTACATTCTCTCAATCGTTTTTGCATGTTCACATATTCATATCAAGTGGTTCTGGTCTAGATATATAAATTCACTGGTTTAGGGAAATCCCAGTGAGGAAACTCCCCCTACTAAACAAGATCACCACCTCCTCTGCAGATGATGGTCTTAAGAGAGCTGCCTGGGGCACTGAGAGGTGGTTCTAGGCCTTGAGTTCAAATGTCACAGGCAGGATCTGGATCCAGGACTCCCTGAACAAAGACCATTCTGCTATTGCTTTCTTGGTAGATACACACTATCATATGTTGTGTATACAATGGGGTGCACTTATGTAAAGAAAGGAAAAAGTAAGTATCTATAACAACTTACATATGAATCCTTGATAGCTACGGATTTTTAGGACTTAGAATCAATCGATTTATATTTTTCCAGATGGACATTTCCATTTTGGGGACAAAGGCATGATCATTGTTTTTTTCTTTTGACTCCTTGCTCTCTTAGCACAGCACCTGGCACAGAGAGGGAAGGAGAGAAGGAAGAAGGGGAAAAAGGGAGGGTGGGAAAAGGGAGGGAGGAGGGAAGCAGAGGAAGGGAAGCACAGAGGCAAGAAAGAAAGGAGGGAAGAAAGAAGGAAAGGAAGCATTTATTAAGTGTGTACTATGTGCCAGGCACTGTGCTAAGCACTTAAAGATATTTTATCATTTGATCCTCACAACAGTCCTAGCAGATAGATAAGCATTATTCTTATCCCCATTTTATTGTTATGAAAAGTGATTTGTTCAGGATCACAGCTATAAGTCAGAGGCTGGTTTTGAACTCAGATATTTTCTGACTTGAGACTAAGACTGGTGTCAAACTCAAATAGAAATGGGGGTGGGAGTGGAAAGGAGAATAAACCATAGATGTGAATCCCTATGGGCCACATACTGACTTAGAAAATCTTATGGTAATATTACCTATATTTTATTTTTCTGTGTTTTGCTAATATTTCCCAAATAGACATTTATCTGACTCAGGTACATGTAGCCCTATGTTTGACATGCCTGCTTTAGAAGGTTACCTTTTCATTAGAAGAAAGATATTAGAAATGGAAAGAATTCTAATTAAGCTTTATCTCTGGCTCTCTCATCAGCTAGCTATATGTCTGGCTAATCTTGGGATTAGACTAGTTGTTAATTAAGGTTTTAGCTCTAAGATTCTAGAATTTTGTGAGTTATATTCTGAGTTATAAGGCACAGACTAAGAAAAAGCAAGAACTATCTCAATTAACTAATAAAAAGGGTAATCAAAATCAACTTTAAGAAACACAGAATTGTTAATTATGCAGGGTGTTTGTTACAAGTCTTTATGCAGTTTTAAAATATAATATTGGAAATAAAAACATTACAAACTTACAAACACATTAAAAAGGGTAAAAAATTTAAAATAATGAATGTCTTATTAAATTTCAACATAACTACTATCTTGTGGTTTTATAGATTATTCCAGATTTTCAAACTTGTAACAACTTTCAGCAGCTGCTTCTCAGTGACTGAGATCTGAGTTTTAAAAAGATCATCCAAAGAATATTTTGATGTGCACGTGACAATTTGGTTGTGACCCCACAAAAACAAGTGTAATGGAACTAGATCAGGTGCCCAAGTCCAACTCCTAATAAGAACGTGTCATCCAGAAACCATTGATTGTGCACTGAATAATGAATAGGGGGCTCTATCCAACTTGTTAAAAAATTCACCAAGTAAAGTAAGTACAGAAGAACCTGAGGTTTCCAATGACTGTTGGGTATGCATGTAGCATTCATACTTCTGAAGTTATTAAAGCTTAAAACTACACTATGACTCTTGGCACATCCAGAATTTGGTAGCAAGGCATAAAACCACAAAATGCTTCTGAAATTGAGGCCCTTTAGACTTGGAAGTGACTTTACAAATGTGGAAACTAAGGCTCCAGAAGGTGAAATGACTTGACCAGATCACAGAGCTGGTAATGATGAAGGCAGGATTCCCAGTCCGGTTTGGACACTCCAAAATGGTGCTCTTTTCACTAGACCAAAACCAAAGAACTCTGTTAAAGAATAGGTTTCAGGAGAAGAACTTTGCTAAGATGAAAGAATGCAAGAAGGTGACATAAAGGAAGAGGGGCAAAGTGAGACATAAAGATGAGGAGGCAGGCAAAGTGAGGACTAGATGAATGTTTAGAAGCTTAGCTCAAGATCTGGCCAAATTCTAAGGCTGAAACAGTGAGTTGTTAGGTTATGGGGGAAGCCAGATGGGGCTGCTCCCCCTTCAAATTCCCTCTCCTTTGAAGCACCTGCCCTACAAACCAGAACCTTAGATTTGCTGGGGAGCATAAGGAGGGAGGTCAAGTGACCTGGCCTGGCACCTATCCTGTGCTTCAGAGACAGGACTTGAGACAGGACTTGGCCCAGACCTTTTCAGCTCCCAGGCCTGTTTTGTTATTTCCCATGCTGCCCTTAATAGAAATGTAAACAAGGTTGCAAATGCGGAAAATAAGTGAACATAGTCTAGTTTATGGTGTTTAAAGTTAGAATTTGCAGGCTATTAAGCAGATTAACAAAAATTACCACTGCATCTGACCCAAAAGACAAAGAAATATCATTAACTATGGGAAAAATATAACCTACAAAAGGTTTGAGAAGTATGACAAATTCTAACACTAAAAATGAATGGCCTAAGTTTCTTCTAAAAAATTGTAAAATGAATTAAAAAATCTAATCTAACAATATACTGTTTACAAGAAAAGGCAAAGTCTGTGTGAGAAAAGGCAAAGGCATGAAAAATGGGTGAAGTCAAAATCTGTCAGGGAAATGCAAATGCAAGGACCAAGTTTCAAAGACTTCCTCATGAGGTAATATTTAAACCAAAAAAAGCACTGAGGGTAAAAAAAAGGAAAAAAAAGATATCAAAGTACCAATTCTTCCTTTCCTTCCTCTTTCTAATCTTTACCACCACAGGAATCACAAGAATTTTTTCCAAACAATAGTTTTTCTTACATAGATGACTTTAAATACAGAAAAAATATAGTATATAAAATTTATTTCATGAGGCAATAGTGTTCATCTTAAAACTTGATAAAAGACTACACTAAAAACATTATAAACTAATTTCACTCATAAACAGAAAAAGAAAAATATTAAATGCAGTTTTTTCATACAGAATATAAGAAATAAGTTAAAGGTATTATTTATCACAACCAAGGATGGTTCCCCCACCTACCGCAGGAATACCAGATGGTATTGAATAAGAGGATATTATTAATATAATGTAGGAAATGAAGAAAAAAATCACCTGACATTATAAGCTGTAGAAAAAGTACTTAACAAAGTTGAAAATTCATCAGTGATTAAAAATCCTTAAACATAGTAAGGTCATCTTCTAACATGACAAAAGTCTTTACTTAAAACTTAGAACAACATTATTCCCAATAGAGAAACCACCTTCCTATCATTTCTCTTAAAAACAGAATGAAGCAAAAACAGCCTGCTGATATTTCTGTTCAACACATTACTAGAAATATAGCCAATTGAAATAATGTATGAAAAAGAAATAAGAGATTGCACATAATTATGTACTTATGAAATCAACAAAAAATCTACTACAAATAATGAATTTAGCACATTCAATTCATTTCAAGACAATTTGCAGGTTTTAAGGTAAAAAATGCACACAAAATTCCATCATATTCTTGTACACCAATAAAAAATAATGGAAAAATAATGAAATCCATTAAAAAATAATAACCAATAAAACATGTTTCAGGAGCAAAAGATTTCTCTGATATTCAATACAAAGTCAACTTAATATGACATAAAGGAGAGCACAGTCTATGAAATAATTCTGAAGCAAAGGAAAATTTTATGTAATTCAAGAAACATGTTAAGTATCTATTATTTTGTTTAAGGCATTGTGATAAATGCTGGAATACAAAAAAATTATTGTCCTACTTCTTCCAGAGTTTTACACAGTAAATGGCCCTCAAATGATGAAACTGAATCCCAAAACACCGTACTAATCCAAAGAAATCAAATAAAATAGAAAAAGACCAACATATACAAAATATTTATTGCAATTCTTTCATAATAGCTAACTATAAACTATATATATATATATATATATATATGAAACTATAAACTAAAGGAGTGTCCTCCTACTGGAAATTGGCTAAACAAATTTTAGTATGTGAATGTAAGGTGATAAGAAATTGTGAAATGGACAAGCTTTTGGAAGAAACTGGGAAAGCATCTATTAACTGATTTGCAATGAGCAGAACTGGGGGGGAAATCACAACATTACAGAGAAAAAACAGCTTTGAGAGACTTTAGAACTTTGAGCACTACAATGATAAATCATGAAGCCAGAATACTGGAAATGAAACACTCACCTGCTGCCAGGAGGTATTTAGATTAAATTACAATAAGGGAGAGAAAGAGAGAGACAGAGAGACAGAGATGGAGGGAGACAGAGACAAAGAGAGACAAAGAGAGAGGGAGGAAGGGGGGGAGAGAGAGAGAGAGAGAGAGAGAGAGAGAGAGAGAGAGAGAGAGAGAGAGAGAGAGAGAGAGAGAGAGAGAAGCTTTTTCAAGCATGACCAACATGAGAATTAATATTTGTGATAAATGTTTTCATGTGTGTGTGTGTGTGATGTGTTTTCTCAACTAGAGGGCAATGGAAAGAACATAATATTATACAACATGTAAAAATAATAAAGGAAATATGTTTAAAATGATTATACATGTATAACATGTCAGATTATTTGCTGTTTTGGGGAGGAGGGAGGTAAGGAAGAAAAAAAATTGGAACTCAAACTTACAAAAATGAATGTTGAAAACTATTTTTCCATGAACTAGAAAAATAAAATACTATTGAAATTCAGAGGAAAACTCTTACGGAAATAAAAAAAATAAATTTATTTTTAAGAAAGAAAAATCTTTTTGTTCACAATATGTGGTTAACAACATGTTAACATTGTTGCATATATTGACACACAGATATTATGCTAAGTGCTGAGGATACAAATAAAAAGCAGAAACAGTCATTACTCTTTTATCAAACTTGAACTGAGACCTGCCTCTGTATATACCAGGGCAAAAGAGGTCCCAGATCTAGCACAGAGGGGCCTGCATGCTATGCAGGGAACAGGAATAAGGGCAATCAGCAATCACCAGAGTTGGGTCATAGATCCAGTGTAGATCGAAGAGGGACCTGCTCCCAAGGATTCAGGGTCAGTCACTGGGACCTAAGCTTGGAGTAGTATTACAGGGCAAAGAATGGCCAGGATCTAAGAGTATTTACTAGACAAAGAGCAGGAATAGAATGGAGCTTCTAGAACTGTGGAGTTCTAAATCTTAAGAGTGAAACAGGGTTTCAACCATAATCCCCAGCCCAGTGTGAAGCCTGCAAGCAAATGACCAGACAAGAAGGTAACAGGCAGAATATGCTGAGAGGGACTGGGTCCGTAGCAGTCTACTGCTGCTCCAGCCAAACAAACCATCAAGTATTACCCAGAGCCAACCCTGATCAGGAGCTTTCAGAGCTCAGCTTAGGAAGACAGTGATCAGACTTTGTCCTTTATCAAATGGCTATGGATGCACTGAAAACTTGGAAAGCACAGCCCAATATTCAGGGAAAACAGCAATAGGACTCAAAGGAATACAAGACAGGATGGACAAACACAATCCAACCACTGTTTCCACAAAGGCTTGAACATGGCCTTAACACAAAGCCAAAGGCCAGAGATTGTGGTGGGAAGAAGGCATAAAGAAAGAATTCCTCCTCCAGGAATGATTCTAAAACATCAACAAGTAAAGTCTCAAAGTAAAACACAGATTAGGCACAAGTTCAACCAAAATTTCTGGTACTGAAAAAAAATCAATAGTTTAAAAATGATTTTGTAAATGAAATGAGGAAAGAATTGGAAAATAAATGAGAGCAATGAAGTAAAGATAAAAAATAAGATTAATTACTCCAGGACACAACATGAAATGTTAAAGTCAGAGAGCCAAAAAACAAAATGTTAATTATCATATTAAAGCAACTGAATTATCATATTAAAAGCAATTGAATTTAAGAAATTTAAGAAATTTTAAGAATTTAAGAAAAAATTTAAGAAATTTAAGAAAATTTAAGAAAAGAATTTAAGAATCAAGGGACTAACATGAACAAAAAAAGAGCCCCAAAGCGGTCTTGGTAATTTAAATAAACATTCATTTCTCAATAAATCAATAAGCATTTATTAAATGAAACTAAAGATAGCCCCTCCTTCTCAAGGAGCTCACAGTCTAATGGGGGAAAAACATATAAATAACTACATACAAATTAATATATAAGATAAATTGGAGATAATCAAGAGAAAGAATGCACTGGCATTATGGAGGGATGAGAAAGGCTTCCAATAGAGAAGCCACAGGTGAAGATGAGGAAGGAGAGAATTCCGGGTATAGAGAAAATCAAGTGAAAATTCATGGAATTCATGATGGAGCACCAAGGAGTATGAGTCATTGGGCAGAACAAAGTATAAAAAAGACTAGAAAGGTAGGAGTGGGCCAGGTTATGGAAGGTTCTCAACTCCAAAAAGTATTTTATATTTTGCTCCTGGAAGTGACAGGAAGGCACTGGAATTTACTGAACAGGTAAGTGACAGGTGCAGGCTACTGCAGTAGGCCAGGCATGAGTTCTGCTCCAGAAAGGTGGCAGAAGAAAGAAAAAAGCAATTTGAAAGCATAAAATTAATAGGACTTACTAACCAATTCGTATGAAGGTGAAAATTACGATATTTAGGTGGAGAGCCTGGATGACTAGGGAGGATGGGAATAGGCCCACAAGCAGCAGGGGACAAAGAACAGGGGCAGAGGCTCAGGACTGCGGGAATGGGAGGGAGCGGCTAGGGATAAGTCTCTTACTCACTGACAAAGTAGTTCAGATGCGTAATCAAGGTCCGAAAGGATTTGGTCTTAGCCTGGAGCCCTCCCAGGCTGTCAAGCAAGTTAAATCAGGGCATTCTCTCCTCTCCCTGCAAGTCAATCAGGCTGACCTGGGCCAGGAGACCAAGAAAGGGAGCAGGACAATGTCTCTTTCTGTCCATATATGCAGGGAGCACAACAGAATGGTATCATTCTTTGGCTCCAGCAAGGAACTTTGCAAGCATACAATACAGGTGTAAGGTACTAGGGACCTCCCCAAACAATAAAACCTAGTCCCAACTCTCAAAGAATTCAGGTGCTACTGTATTAAGAGCATGGTAATGAGAGAGAAACAGTAATGATCAAGATGAAGCTCGAGAAGTGAGGGTTAAGTCTGGAATAACTAATTTTGGAACTATGACAGGAAGATCGATGTTAGGATTACAAGGTGATAACTCAGGTTGTCTGGGCAATTCTCTAGCTCAGAATTCACATCTGGTTCAGGCCTTTAAGGGGAGTTTACGCCTTTGGACTTCTGAAGAGGAGTTTACATATTTAGAGGAGTTTAAAAGGAGCAAGTTCATTGGCTGTGGGAGTTCTCACAGGTCCATTCTCTGGGAGGATAAAAGAGGCAGCATTGAGCCTGGAGACTAGTCTAGGCTGGGAGAGTGAGTTGAGACAGTCTGGAAGGATAACTTAAAGACAACCGGACCTTTACAGATCGGGACTACAAATTTAGAGTTGAAAGGATCTCAGAGCATCTAGTCCAATCTCCTCAATTTATAAATGAAGAAAACTTAAGACTTAGGAAAGTTAAGGAACATCCAGGTCACAAAATTGATGTCAGAGGTTGGGTATGACCCAAATTCTTTGACTTCAGAGCTGGAGGATAGAGGAGGGTTAAGAGAGGAGGTCAGGAGAGAATAAGAACTGGTAATAAATGATAAAGCTTTGTAATTTCACTTATAATAAAATAATTCCCTAACTTTAAATGTTTCTAAAATAAACAATACAAATATATTACTTAAATAAAAAATTAACTTTGATGGAAACAAGCATTTATCAAATATCTTTTAAGAGAAAACAAAACAGTTTTGTTTAATCCATCTTTATATCAAAACCTTTGCATAATCTGAAGTAGGTACTAACAGGATGATTTTTCTAAAGACAATAATAGTGAACAACATACAACTATTCTAACTTATCTACTTTGCATTTAGAAAGTGTTATTTTAATACTGGTGGGAGATATGTAAAACATCCAAAATATTAAAAATCTTTCTTACAAATGCTAAGTGTATAAACTCAGGCCTAATTATCTTCAGTTATGAATGAAAGAACTGTTCATATTCATACATTTCTCAAAAACCTTGACTAGTTCTTTGTTGCTTAAAATGTTTGAACTCCTTTGCTGGTGCCCTCCACCCACCTTTTTAGTCTTATTTTAAATATTCCTCTCTTTACATATATATGCTTCAGTCAAAGGGAATTTTTGTTTTCTAAACATACACCTGCACTTTTCTGTCTCTATTCTTTAGATTTAAAATGTCTTCCTTCCCTCTGACCCATATTGATTTCTATCTATTTTTAAAAGTAATTCAAATATCACCTTTTTCCATGAAGTTTTTCTTGAAAACCTGTAGCTAACAACCCTCCCTCTTGATTTTATGTTATATTCTGCTTCAAACCAAATAAGCTCAAGAAATTTCTGACTCTTAAGTTGTGTGTATTGATGTCTTAACCCTCTATCAGATTGTAAGCTCTGAAAGAAAAGACTGTGACTTAACTCTGTAATTGCCCCCAATATAGATCTAGTGTGATAAAGGAAACTCTTAAGAAAATTTCTTGAATTATTCTTCACTGAGGTATAAAGCAATTGTCCTAAAGTTTCTCAATCTATTTTACCAGTTAAGTAATCAATCTTAAAATAGTAGACATTTCAGTAGTTAACAAAGACAGGTTTATACCAGAGCTATTTAGTTTCTAGTTCCATATAACTTTTTATCTTTTTCTGACCCCAAAAGGTTAGGTATTTATCAAAGTTCTTTGTGACTCTTAAGTTTCAAAAAGGAAACTAAAATACATCTTCTTTAACTGACATGTAACAAAAAAAGATGATCACAACAATAATAACATAGTGTGACTTTTCATGGTCACTTGCTTCCCCTTGTGACCACTTAGCTGGTGCTCCCTAAAATTCCCAAATAGGCAGGAAGTGATGACTTACTTGGTCAAAGCTTCTTCTAAATATTACTATTGCCACAATCACCACCATATTACCACCTCCACTCTGCTGTGGGGTTTGCTTCACTGCATTATCATTAAAACCTAAACAGCTTCCTGATATACTCCTGCATTGGACTAGGGAGATATTGTGTGTGTGTGTGTGTGTGTGTGTGTGTGTGTGTGCGCATGCTCATGTGCATTTTTTGAAGGGAAGAAGATAGGTCTCCTATATTTTATGGCATCCTAATTTGCTAGTCTTGAGTTTAGGAACCAACACTTACAATGTTCTTTTCTATTATCTTTTAAAATAGATTAAAAACACCTTGAAAACAGGGGCTTATTTATTTTGCATTGTGCGTATACTTCTCCCTCCTGCCCCTTCTTGAGATTGTGGGTAGGTGGATAATACAAACAAATATAAAATTTTAGCCTTCTATACTTTGGGATGTTTTCTTCCTACTTGGCTCATTCAATTATATGACAGAGTTATACCCTTATAATTTCCTCTAAATTCTCTTTTAAGTTGCTTACCTACTCTTTTCCCTGCTGATGTATTATTTCCATTCAATCCAAGCCCATGGGTAGACTACAATTAAAGAACAAAACAACATCTACAAAAGTGAATCAATGGTAAGAGGAAAGAACATTAAGTACCAATATTTTATGTGAATATTTAATTTTTACAATATTGTCAGGTTTTTAAAAACAAAACAATATGCATGAATGTTAAATGTAGTTAACTATCATAAGGTTCCCAAAGTATTTAATTTAAATTAATCCAGAATAAAAACTTATGTTTTACATTGTTTTTTAAAACACTTAACTAGATAATATATTGAAATGTGATGACCTAAAAGGAAGTTCCTGATGTAGAATAAAGGTAAATGAATTTTTTTACACTGAATCATATGATAAATTTTATAGGCAGTATAAAACGTAGAAACTTCATAAAGAAACAATACTTAAACATGATATAACTGGAAAATTTAACCATAAACCTCCTCATTCAATTATACCATTAACATATTTCCCAACTCTTTATACAAATTAAGGAGAGAGGGAAAAGACTTCAAAGGTCAATACTTACTAGAAAAAAGTCAGCAGGTTCAAGTTGGGGAGAGCTCTTCCTAAAGCTTTCTTCCTGAAAATGTTGGAGATTTGTAGATAGTGCAATGCCAGAAGTCCGAAGCCTGCTGGCCCCACATGAGCTCTGTAAACTATCTCTGCTCGCACTTCGTGCCAAAGAAGCAAGAAAACCTATGTTGTTTACAGAACCAACAGGCTCTTTGGATGCCTTGTTAGCCATTTCTGTAATGTCCCTAGCCTCGCCTTTGGAAATGATATCAGATCTTTTACCAGGTGAGTCGACTTTAACACCACGAAATCTAGTAGTCCTAGGAAAGGAAGGATCAGCTATATTTCGGACATCCAGTGATCGAAACACATTTTGTGAGGCAGGGGACCTGAGGTTACCAGTCTCAAAGCATTTGGCCTGTCTCTGTGGTTTCCCTAGAGAACTGTGATGTGTTAATGGGGCAGAATATCGAAGAGGTGACAAGAGTCTGTTCTTCTGAGGGCTTAATTCGCGAGGGTTCAGAACCGAAGATTCCATGGTCTCTGAATTCAACATTCTTGCACCAGGCTTATGATGCTGCTCTGGAGTTCTAATCTCTTTATCCCTATCGGTCAGTACAAAGTCTTGGTTTACCTTCTCTGTGTTGTCCAGATCACTATATTGTTCCACCACATTTCCTTCTGCTAACAAAGCAAATGCATCCATTTCAGGTAAAAGAGATTCTTCAGTGGCACATAATTCCACATTTGGAAATATGACAGTGTCGTCTTCTGTTTTAGATACTAAATTTTCTGAAAACATTTCTGTTTGGGTGGACAGAGATGACACAAGAGGGAGGACAGCATCTGGTATGGGTGGTTTAGTATTTTCTAATTCAACATGTGATACTTTAGCTGGTAGTTTAATGCTACTGATCGATTGGGAGAGTGTGGTGTTCTCCCAGTTATCATCTTCTTTAAGGAAATCAGTAGAGATGGACGGTATAGGTCTACCAGCAGTGGCCAAAGTAGCCAAGGCTGAAAGTGTATTCTGGGAAGGCTCAGTAGGATACGAATTCCCAGGTGGAGGCAGGCAAGACTGTCCAATGTGGGGGAGGACTCTCAACAATCTGTGACGAGCAGCTGCCATGGAACCACTGGAAGGCCGAGGAGCCATAGGTGGGCGAGGTTTTACCTTGACAGTTTTCTTAGGCTAAAAATAAAAATTAAAAATATATTATCTGTATTTGAATGGTTATCACTGCTATCCAAGTAGCAAGAACAATTCAAGAAGAAAGACGTGACTTACCACCTGGTATTAGCTGACACCTCAAATTAATCTTTAAGGTTTTTAATAGCCTAACCAATTGCAATTTGGATTATGTCACAAAAACAATTGAATCTCCTGCTTTAAAAATTTGTAGAGAAAAACTGTATTTTTCTCATTAAAGCATTTTGAAGCTGTTTTGATTCATAGGAAGCTGTTGGACTGGGTCAGAGATTCATCTTACCTTTTTCAAGTGCCTAAAAAACATCCTTGGATTGACCAGTAGATGAGTTAATGGGACCTCTAAGTCGGCAATTCACCATATATTCTACTGAGTCACATGGAGAAGCATAAAGATCTTGTCTCTCGTTTCTCCTAAAAATGTGGTTACGGTAAATGATAATAGTCTTTATAGAGGAAGGTTTACTGTAGCCATTTTAAGTAACTTACTATTTTCTTTGGAGAAAAAGGTACTTCCTCATGTTGTTGAGCTTTCCTATCTGAAGGAGCATGTTATGATAGCTTTAAAGACCTCAACATGAGAGCTGAGGGGCAAGCAGCTTTGTCTAGTTTCAAGTCGGGAGCCCTTAAAATTTAGGGACCCTTCTTATTCTGGCCCCACCTTATTCCCTTAAACAGGATCCTAGAGATCATCTGGTTAAAACAAGAAGGAAAAACTGTAGGACAAAGAGGCGCTAGGTAGAGAAAAGAAGGCATTCCATTCAAAATGTAGGCTATAGAATCTGTAATAAATGTATTTTAAGACAGCACTTAAAGAAAAATTAGTTTCAGGCCTGGGCTAGATTTAGAGATATAATTCTATAACCCACATATAAACATGCAAATCATTAACTTTTTTTTTTTTCCCCCTGAAGCTGGGGTTAAGTGACTTGCCCAGGGTCACACAGCTAGGAAGTGCCAAGTGTTTGAGACCAAATTTGAACTCGGGTCCTCCCGAATTCAAGGCTGGTGCTCTATTCACTGCGCCATCTAGCTGCCCCATCATTAAGTAACTTAAATGACAAATGTTAACAGGTATTTCACAATAAAAGAGCATTGTTAACAAACACATTACTTTTAATATCTCAATAAATGAACAAAGCCAATAATCCAAATATATATGTATATATATATATATAGCTATTATATAAAACAATATAAACAATAGGATGGTGTCTTTTAAATTATGCTATGTATGGTAAGCAATGGAAAGGCCTGGTTACATGGTGACTGCTTCACCTTTTTACTGAGGTTCATGGTCTCCATTTTAGCCTTCAGCAGCTTCATTTTATTCATAGTGATTGAATTTTCAATTATTTGTTGCCCAGAGGGAGAAGGCTCAATGTCTTCATCATCATCTGTATATAAATTATAAACTGAACCACCACTGCAAAAACAAAAACAACAAAAATATAATGTTATGTAATGTACAGTTGTAATTACAGATAAAATGATAAATTTATATGTCAGCATTGTGCAAACAAAATGATTATTTTTAAAAGCATTTTTTGAATGAGAAAAAAAAATAAAGTGAGTACTGAGACCATGAAGTGGAGATGCTAAAAAATATAGGGTTAATTGAGCTTCTTTGTGATTTTTTTTTTTACACTCACTATAGTATTCCCAAAGAGGCAAATTCCAGTTCCACAAAGGTCTCCTGCTGGTATGGCCAAAGTAACTGTGTAACCCAGACCACAGGCTGATCAGTTTTCCATTAACCAGACAATGACATGGACGGGAAGTCCAAATTTCTATCCATCCTGAGGGGGTCCGAACCATATAGGAACTGATACACCCGTGTGGATATGACATTCTATTTCTGCTCTTAAGAATAAAAACAAAACAAAACAAAAGAACACAAAACAAGAAGATGGACAACGTAAGGATTTCCTAAGTGTTACTTAGATATGTAAACAACCACCCATAATACCCTGGGGATCTTAAAAGTATGAAAAAACTCAATTCTATCAATTCATGACTTGAATCATGGGAAACTTCTTTTTTAAAAAAAAACATTTTAATAAAGGGAAAGTATTCAACAGTGGAAAAAGGACTAGATTCAAAGAGTCTGAAGACCTGGGTTTGTTTGAGTCCTACTCCAAATACTTACAAGCTGTGTGACCAGGGCCAAATTACTTAAAACTTGTCCAATCACCATTCTCCTAAATCTTGTCTCTTGTTCCCTAATTTGTAAAAGGTGGCCAAAATATAGACTATCTTCCTCACAGGACCGTTGAGGAAAGAAACTCATAAGCCATGAGGAACTAAGAAGAATCTGAAATATACATACTGACTTTAGGAATATGCTAAATGACACAATCTCTGAAAGCAGAGCATTGAGTAAAATATTACTTCAATGCCTTTTTATGCCATGCTATTAAGATTGTAAGCTCTGGCTTACTCTGCCAAGATGGAAAAGGTCTAGACTATGGTTATGGCACCAAAGCACATCTATATCATCTGAGGACCAGCCAAGGCTCATTTGGGGTAGGTGCAGTGGATAGAGCCCTGGCTTTGGGGTCAGGAGGCACTAAATTCAAGTATAACCTAAGACACTAGTCATCTGATCTTGGGGAAGTCACAACCTATTGCCTCATCAAAAAAAATAAAGGCTCATCCATGGAAAGTTGACCATCAAGTGATTTCACTTATTTATTTAAACTCTATTTATTGGTGGGGTGGTATATAATATCTCATAAAGACCACCATCTTATTTATTAAAGTATGGAGATTGAACTGTTGGCAAAAATGGATGAGTTAATGAGGTCATGGTTTTGCATAAACTTTTAAAGAAAAAACATCACAATTCTTATAACTTTCTAGCACTTCATTTTCATTAAAACTCAGTTTGTAGGAGTTTGTCT
Organism: Sminthopsis crassicaudata; assembly: GCF_048593235.1. NCBI lineage: Eukaryota > Metazoa > Chordata > Mammalia > Dasyuromorphia > Dasyuridae > Sminthopsis > Sminthopsis crassicaudata. The sequence goes on from NC_133618.1 coordinate 625,775,562, forward strand.
TTAAGATACATTCAACTATTAAGGTGGGGGAAACTCCATTTACATTTTTCAATAATAAGGATGGAGAAGAGGAAAACTCATAGTTTGGTTTAACGAGAAAACATATAAAGAGATAAAAGAGTTCAAATTTATAAAGAATGGCTAAATTTTGAATATATCAGAATGGAACTAAATAGGCATCAAGCATGAATGCTTTTATGTAAGAATATACGTCAAGACAAGAAAAGTTTGCACAAGTTTCATTACCATCTATGACTGAATATGCTAGGATAGTGGCCCTTGCACATTTGGCAATACATATGAAGCATTCATTTCTACTCAAGGGAGAAAATCAGGCAGCCCGCTTCCTTTATTTTTTTTTCCCATTTACTGAGAGTGATGATGCCATTTCTAAAAAGGATATGTTCATCAATTTCCTAGGAAAGATGATGTCCTTTTAGTACACAGGTAGAGATAGTAGGGAAATATGTATGAGAAAGGGGTTTGAAATGGTTGAACCCACCCACTTCCACCAGGGAGTAGAGGTGATATGGCTTTCAATTTCAAAGAAAGGCTGCTGGATGCTATGAGGGCATGACCAAAAATGTACCAGACAATGGTCTTTTAAAGCCCCACTTTGACACTTTTGTGTATTTCAATCAAGGAATAGGGCCTGTGGCATGTATAGATGTTTCATTTCAGTTTCAAAAATACCTGGGAAGGTGGTTGGAGAAAAGATTTTTTTCTATACAGTTCAAAATCATTTTATGGTGCCAGAAAGATGTTTTGAATCACCACTTCAAATTTTGTGTTTTAAATTCAAAATCTGTTGAGTCTCATTTTAGCAGATGAAATTCATGCTGTTTTGCTTTTCATATAAAAGGAGATGTGGGTATGTAACATCTGGATGTATATGGAGAAGGAACCTGTATCCTAACACGAAGTCAAAATTATGCCAAGATATTAGAACATTTTCACAAATTTGCTTCTTTTCTTCAAATGACATGATTTCTGAGACCCTTAATAATTGTGAATAGTGCAAAAATCTTTTAATTAGAGGAATGTTGCTAGTTTATTTTGACACACCAGTATATAATCAGGAGCTAAGAAATTTTTTCTGCCTACCAAATTAAAAAAAAAATCTGTTTCTGAAAATACAACAAAAAGCACTGAGATAAAAAGACATAGTCTCATTGAATTGGAAATATCTAATGATTAAATTTACATGGCTCAGAAAAGCTTTGCTGTGCTTCTGTTTCTTACAGAACCTTTTTTTCACAGTGTCAGATGGACTTTCAACATGGCTCTTATGACCAAGAAACTTGGGTTTTTTTTTTTTCTCTTTCCATTATAAGTAATGAAATTATTCACATTTTTGAAGCAGCAAATTAAGGACATTCTCAGAAAAATAGAAGTGACTACTTTGGAGCAAATTTTATATAAGACTTATCTAAATCCAATAAAATTAGATAAAATTCAGGCAGAACAGAATCATACAAGTTTCTTATTTAGAAGAGATTAAGAACATCTAGCTCAGGCCTTTAATTGAATGGAAGAACTGAAATCTTGAGAAGTTAAATGACATAAGGGTCATGTTAAATGGGTAAAAAAAAAATATCACTAATTTCTTAGGATCAAAAATCAGATTTATGGCTAGAAAGAACTTTAAAGATGAGGAAGGTACTAAGGGCCAGCATAGATAAGTGAATTACCTGTAGCACAGAGTCAGTAAGTATCTAAGTTGGGAATCAGAAGTCCAATGTACAATGCCATGCTGCCTTCTAATAAGCACCTCATTCTCCCAAATTTTTCTACAAACTGCAAAATTGCCAATACTCATTTGACTGGAACATGACAATTTTCTAGGTCATGAGTAGATAAAAGTTTCAAGTACTTTTAAAGATGTTCTATCAGTTCAGAGAGTCACAGACTTTGAAGATTGAAGTTCTAATCACCTAATTGAAACACTTCATTTTATAAATGAAGAAACTGAGTCCCCAAACAGATTAAGTGACTTGGTCATCATACAAGGAATATTAGCAGGAAAAAGAATATGAACCAAAGTTCTCTGACTCTCCTTATTTCTATGCCTTTCCCCTTTTTTGTTATGTCAAGTCTAGGTCAATTCTTATAAATGAAAGAAGAAGAAAAAAGGTCAAGTAATATTGAAATTAAAGGAACAAATAAAATCTTAGCCTAAAACCTGGTATGAACTATGTATTTAATGAAAGCAAACTACAGGAATACCATGTACAAATATATATTGATTTACAATGATAGTAAATAGGAAAGTCATTAGATCATCATTAGATAATCAGTGTAGAAGAGTCCATTTAGAAGCAAATGGAGAATTCTGCTAATTAAAGGAACAGAGATTCTTTTATTCAACAAACATTTATTAAACTATCAGAGTACTCCTATCACCACTGTTCTGGTCACAAGGGGAAAACTACACAAATGAAGTAATGTGTGGTTTCTTAAGAACTCACAGTTTATTTAGTAGGAAGATATGACATGTTCACAAATAACTATAATACAAAAATAAGACATATTGACTGCATCGATAAGTTTAAAGCTATCAACAAATATTTCTCCCTTTACCACTCTTTTCTAGAAAAATAAAACAACAAAGAAAAACTGTTATAAATGATTAATTTCTGTGAAATTATCAAATAAAGATTAAAAGGAAGTTCAATTGGGAGAGAAAAAAATTGGCATCCTTGTTTAGGTACAACTGTTCTGTTAGAGTCTAGTGACAGATACAAACAGTCTTGTCCCAGTGGAAAAGAAAAATGGGGTTAATCTTTCCCAAATCCTCCTCATGCCCAAATAGCAAGAGGAAGTATTTAATCATTTGACCAGATGATATAGACCCAGTGGAGTTCTCTGGTTCATGACCTTTGCGTTGACATGCCATATGTAGAACTGATGCATAAGGCAGCTCCCCAATACAACACCTAACAATTCTGGTGATGAACCACTTTTTCTGAGCCAGATGTCATGTTCAATTAAAATGGCTCTGGAACTCTGCAAGTTATATTGCAACTTCACAGATGCTGCAACTTCACAGGAAGTGGTGTGAAGAGGAGAGGATATTACCACTATAGATACTTTGTAGTGAGAAAACAGCCAAATTTTGCTTGTGGACATTTATATTTAGAGGAGCCCTGGTAAATAATAATTCTCTTAGGGGAAAAAAGTACCCTAGACATACTGTTGCTGTTTCATCTGCATTATTAATATTTTCTCCATCATTTTCCTAAGTTTAAATAACAAAACAAGCTCTGATTTGTAGCATTTGTTGATTTCTGAGGTGTAAATGTTCCCAGTGAAAATTTAACAAGTGGTTCTTGCTGAGTTCATTTAGGCACAAGCATGTATATCCCAGGTTGCCCACTCACAGCTGAAGCTCTACTCTACCAGGGTCCTACAGCTTTAAAAGATTATTAAAAAAGAGAAAACCATGAGAATCTGATCCCCAAGTTAGTGGTCTCCATGTATGTTATGGGGCTCCTGGTCAGAAGTGCATCTATTTATTTGTAATCATATTTTCTAATCTAAATGAACATCAACAAAATGAACAGATAATGGACAATATTGTCTTTACTTGGTAAAGCCGGAGATACCAATGGACAGCTGGGTGTTCCTCACAGAGCTTGGAGTCAGGCTCAGCCTCATCTCATGGCCCCGGGCTATGCTCCTTGGGCATGAGCTTGAATTCTGGGAATCCTGTCTCCTCATCTACAGAGTTAAGATGTTGGTTTGAGTGACTTCTAAGCCCCCTTTTCGGCTTTTTAATCTGGGCAGGCTTGCGCTAATTTCAAACAGGCCATAGGATGCATACTTGAGATCAGGGTCAGCAGGTCCATGTGGTTGATGCCCTGAGAAGCAGCCAGTGGGCACCGGGTGAGAATGACCCGCCTCCCCTATGGCTGTAGGAAGCTCTGCTGTGATCCTTCTGGATGTGGTGACATTCACATTTCATGTGTGATCCTCATTATCCTAAACCAATGGATGTCCTCCTGAAGTGAATCATCCAAAGAAAAGCTAGCTGTAAGTGACTAAGAGTCTTATGTTTATGGGTGGATTTAATTTAATATGATGTGTGTACATCATGGGGAGCTACCCATCGTCTGGGATAAATACAACAACTGCCTAATTTTTGTACTAGTTTTTTGAGCTAAGAATGGTTTATACATTTTAAAATAGAGTTTTATTGGATTTAAAAAAGGAAAAAAAAAAGAATTCTTAGCTCAAGGCTATACAAAATAAGTGGCAGTCCCAATTTGGCCCTCTGGTTGTAGGCCTCCTGTTGTAAATATAATTTCTGTCAATCTGTTGTAAATATAATTTCTGTCAATCAAATAATTTTAATGTGTACCAGGAGATCTCACTGTTTTCAGGAATCATGGTGAATCCTTCTGGAAAGTGACTTTGATAAATCCTTATGGGTAATTAAAAAACACATACAAAAGTTTTACAATATTTAAATTCAATTAGTTCTGCAAGAGAAAAAACTGGTTATATGAATCTTTACCCAAAACACGATTCACCACTAATTTTCATTGTGAAATCTTGATAAACTCTCCTTTAAAGTGATAAACAGTTATACTTTATCATATTATGAATTTTGCACTGATATAGTACTTTTACCTTAGTGTTTAGAACAAATGGAAATTTTTAGAAATGTCAGTATTTGAAAACTTTTGGGACTTTCCTGATGAAATTGTTTGCTTCCAAGGACAAGCTGTTTCTAAGCCTTCTGCGTATTAACGAGTGGTTCTGGCCAAAACATTATTATCCCACTGCCAATCTCCTCACCAATGGGACTTCCTGACTTGCTTGGAGGATCCTCATGGTGCACAGGGAGGATATGGCTGGTTTCTCACATAGAGCTGTTGTGCTTCATCAGGTCTCAGATCAGAACTTGTTACTTTGCTGTCATGGACTTTTTTAGGACTTACTTGAAGATTATTTCCATGCTTTCATGGGAATTCAGTAAGACTCAGGAGGGGGTGGGGATGGAGGCTGACATTTAAATGGATGGAATGTATTCAACAAGAAGTAGTTTAGTAAATTTGGTCACAATTATTTTCTTCTTCCTTTTTTTTTTTTTTTTTTTTTTTAAGAGAGGCAAATGGGGTTAAGTGACTTGCCCAGGGTCACACAACTAGTAAGTGTGAAGTGTGAGACCAGATTTGAACTCAGGTCCTCCTAACTCCAAGGCCAATGCTCTATCCATGTGCCATTTAGCTGGCTCCACAATTATTTTCAAGACTGTAGGTAATGTTTTCTACTTTATTACTAGCCTTTTGATAAGTGTATCAACAGAATTATAATCTTACTTCCAGTAGCACCCATCAGCAGATAGTCAAAACAGTGCTATTGCCCAAGCTCTGATGTCCATGTGAGCCGACAATTGATTCAAACCACCAAAGCCATTGTCCCACTGCATAGCCTGTACCAAGAGGTGCACATGGTACTCTCTTGCTTCTCATATGATTGTTGGTTCCCTGCAGACACAGGTCCTGCCCACTGCCCTATGGGAACATTCAGGCTGCTCATGGCTTGCAGCCTGTTCTCTTGTTTGACCTTTGTCCTGTCAATGCAGCAATTCAGTCCTATGCTCTCAACACACTTGGTGATTTTAATTGGGTTATAGGAAAGAAGGGAAGGAAAGTTTTAAGAAATAAAATGCCAAGAATACAAAACTGGAGGGAAATGACAAGAGAAAAAAAAAAAAAAAAAAGAGCTCATATCCAGGATTTACTCAGAAAAAATCCTTAACTTCCTCATTACTTCTCATGTTTACTAATGCAAAAGTCCCTGTCATGAGTCTTTTTTCTGTCTTAACTAGAATCCTACACACCACCATTAGAATAGATCTGACCAATATCCAAGTCTGACCAGGACACTTCATTTGTTCAAAACCTTTCCCCATTTCTCCACGAGTCATTAGATGAACAAAATTCAAGTCTCTTTAGTTTATTATCAGAGTACCTTTACAACCCACTCTTCCAGGCTTTATGCACAAATGCTCATGTTCTTTTGCCCAAAGTAGCCCACTTGTCACTCCCTTAGCAAATTTATTTTGTATTTCTCACACCTCAAATTTCCTCCCCTCCTGATGTGCTTTTACCCATCCTTCATGGCTGAGTTCAAATATCCTCTCCCTGAAACTTTTCTTGGACATATCCCAATTGAAAGCAATCCCTGCCTTCTAGTAATTCTTACAAGTACCTTCTTCATGTCCTTCTGTGTATTTACAGTCTATTTCATATTTTAGTAATGAATGTAAATAGATCTTTCTCTATTGTCTAATATTAACACTTTTCACATTATAATTACGTACTTCTTGTATACCTTGTGGCTAAAACATATTCAGTCCAACTTCTTTCATACAATACACACAATGAAGATAACATGTTTACATTTGTAACTCAAAAACAATATCCTCAAATCATCAAAGAAAGATTCATTGTACTCCATATACCAGAATTACTAAACAAAGAACACATACTATTTCTGGAAAGACTTTCACAATTAGATTTGAAATATAAGATTTTCTAGTTTATCCTTGGAATTCAAGGTTCTGATAAACAATAGATGGATGATCTAAGCATTAACCTTCTGAGTCTTGTTAAAGGAATCATCTTTAAAATGAGGTGAGCAGATGACCTCAAAGGTCAAAACTCTAATTTTCAATCCTATAAACTAAGAGTTTATTTTATCATAACACACAATAGCTCCCCTTAATTCTTTTTTCCTAAAGAGCATTCCTTATAACAATCCTTTAAGATAGGCAGTATATTATTGATTCTGCTCTATGGTTAAAGAAACAGAGACAAAAAAGATTAAATAATTTGCTTTTTACCATATGGGAAAGTGTTGGGGTCAGAATTTGAACCCAGGTCCCTAACTCCAAAACTAGCCCTCTCCACCATGCTATTACCTCTTTTAGGTAATGAAGGTTTTTTTTTTTTTAAATAGAAATAAACTGGTCACTCAGTACTTACTGAGCACTTAGTATGATCACAAGAGAGCCCTTTATAAAATCAATGAAAAGGAAATTCCCTCCTTGTGAAGTATGGTGAATTCAGCTTTTACTCAAGTTTCATGTCAGTGTAACATAAACTTACCCAAAACATATGTTAATTGTGTAAAAGTGCAACCTTTTCATAGTTTTTTTTTTTTTTTAACAGGGTATAAGAAGGGAAAATCAAACTTCATAAAGCAATTTCTGGGTTTTCAAGCACCTTCAGATGAAAAAGGCCATTATCAACATTAACATAACCTGAACTAGCAAGCTGATGATTTGTCTAGAATTTCTTAAGGAATTTTATCCTTTGGGCAAAAGTGAATTAAAAAATTTATATATCCATATAATGATATTATCTGGACAAAACTCAGTATATATTACATTTTTTTTTTTATCATTTCTTAATGTTCTACTAACTTCTCCCTTTTTGAAGAAGGGAGAGAGATCCAAGCCCATTTTACCTTAAAGATTCAGATAATGGTGTTAAAGTGCCATCTCCCCTATCTACTACACGGAAGAAATTCAACTGATCTCCTTCTCGGTACACCAAAAAAGTGACTTGTTTGTTGCATGAGGCCTTCTCCCAGACCTCATCACGACTGGAGTCCATGTATTCAGCCATTTCCCTAAGAGGGTCTTCCATTGGAACTACAAGGGGAAAAAAGAATAATAAAGAGGCTCTCAATTTCTCTTTGGTTTAAAGCATCTCAATACACTCACAGAACCTGGTAAGAAGCTCTACTAAAATAATGACTTTTTATACTTAAAATATATGTAGTACTTCTAAGCAAGTTTATGTCATTTGGGATCTTGATCTAATGTCCTTTATATTCCACAATGAGAAAGATAAAAGCTCTAATTTCCAGTTTTCAGGTTCCATTGGTAGCATCTTCAGATACAATAGGATTTGTTATGTTTGGACAGTATCAATTACAAAGTGTCCAATGAAGTCAGTAGATAATGACAATTTTAACAATCATCTTGCCCCTTTTCTCTGTCACTCAGCAAAAAACACCATGTACATTATACCAGGATACAGATATATGGAAATAGGAGAAGCAAAGAAAAACTCTGGCTTACTTTCTTAGAGAGCATGACCGAAAGCTATACAAATAAATGAGGGAACTGTTTAATGCAAACAAAACTCAAATGTAATGACGAGTCAATAGTTCTTCAAAGTACTTTCAGTGAGTACCCAGTGTCCTGGTAAATGCCCTTAGGATCCATGAGGCAGAACAGAAATTGGCTAGGCATGGAGGCAATCTTGAGTCATATGCAGGAATGTCTACTAGGATATGCTTTTGGTGCAGGGCAGTTTTAAGAGATTCTCTCAACGCCAGAGGACTTAAGAGAATCTGTTCCCAAGGATTTCAGTCATTAGAGATTTCAAACAGATTATAAGAAGTCAAAGGATGCACTGCTCTCCCCAAGTCTCATATCAGATTATTTCTATGAATTCCGTAACCTAAAAACTAGACTTGCAATATAACTGAGGAGAGCTTCTGATTATAGCCTGAAGGCCTTCTCAGATTAAAATCCTGGGGACTGGGGTTTTATGTGAGGATCTTGGAAAGATGTTCCTCCAAAGGATAACACTACCATGGATTGCATTATGTTGCAAAAAGAACAGTGTTGTACCTTGGACTCTCATGTCATGGCAGAAAGTGTTCAGCTTTTCAAAAGAATCAACATGATTTCCCAAGATGCTTCTATGCTTTATTTCTTTTCCTGGGGGTTCCCCTAATTCTAGTGTCAGAAGTGTGATTCTCATACATGAGTATGGAGATTAATTAACATATTGTCATTTGACACAGACCCAAAAGCATACAGCTTTCTAACAACACACAGGATGAGTAAAGATTCATGAAAGGGTAAATAAGGTCAGGTCATTCAATGGAGGGACACTGTTGTCTCTTTGGGAACCCACTTGTAATGTCAGCACCTCAGGGATATTATTATCCTTGCTATTGACATCCTTGTGGAAAGTTATTTTAGCTGGAAATGCTAGTAAGATTTGCAAAGCTGACTAAATCTTTACATAAGATTACACAAGGCTGTGACTGAGACTGATCACATAGACAAGATTAAAGGAAATATGTGGACATTACACATATTTTGAACTTCCAGCATTTGGATATCAATCTTCACAGGCTTGCCTGACTGAGTATAATTTAAGCATTTTATTGTACAGAAGCAAAACAATCAACCCAAACAAACACCGCACTTCTCCTCCTTGCCCCTTTTGGTACACCTGGCAGAAGACTCTCCATACTTAGGCAATAATTGAACCTAGCATAAGAATCTATTCCAGAAGTTGCAGTCCTCTGATCTACCCTTCTGGAATCTGGGGGCACCCCTACTCTGTAAGGAGCCATTGGAGGTAGGACTTCAGAGAACATTAGCAATATTTTGGAGCCCTCCAATTTTATGGCTGGATACTAGTTTCACCAGAGCAAGTCTTCACTGGTTTTATAGAATTGCTATGAGTGAAAAATTCCTCACCTTATAGTTAGTTGTTGAGTCTCTTCAAAGGAAGCTAGATTGCTGCTCAGATAACACAGACAACATTTCCAATGTGGTAGGACCTGACCAAGTAGGAAGTTCAATGACTCAAATTTTTAGAACACAGGGTTCACCTCTAGACAAAGGAGGCCTTTTAGTACAAGTAGCAATGTGATTAGGAAATGAAATTTTAGTGTGTACTCAAGTTTTTTGGGGAAAAAATCCCACTAATTAGCCTAAATTAAAATGGAAACTATTTAAGAAAACTTTAAGATAATGAATAAAATGTTACAGAACTATTTTAACCATAAACATTCAAAGAAGAGAAATACATTGTATATCCAAACCAATGATGAATTCAAGACTAAAAATGGTATTTCTTAATTGTAAACATGGTACAAAAATTTGGTGCTTATCAAGGAGAATTCCTGTATCTACAAACAACTTTTATACTCAGCCAGGTTTCCACTGAAGTATGGTTGGACTAAGCACTGATACAATTTATGTGGGATTTCCCAGTTTTTACCTAGAATCTCAGAAAACATTCCATATGAATAATTTCTGACTGCTTGCTGAAACACTTATCCTTAATTAAGTCATAGGAAGCTATAGGGACTATGCATAACAATTTGATATTTCAAAAAGTACTTTCTCTTCTTGTACTGTACTAATATACAGGATAATAATTTTGAACATGTTCAAGGATTAAAAGATTCAGAGTTGGAAGGAACCTTAGGAGTCAACCAGTATAAATCTGTTATTTTAAAGATAAAAGAAAATCAAGGCAAGAGATGATGAGTCACCAAGAATTTATTAAGTGCTCACTGTGTGAGCACTCAGGAATTGAGCCATGTGCTTTGAATACAAAAAAGACAAACCAGTCAAAGGCAAAACTCTGGTGTCAAGCAGATTAGGGATTTATGAGGGATGGCAAAATGCAAACATTTTCAATAAGATATAAAGGAAGAAAACATTTATTAGGTACCTACACTGGAACAATCATTTTATAATTATGATCTCATATGATCCTGGGAAGTAGATTCTCTTATTATCCCCATTTTATAGCTGAAGGAAATGAGGGAACAAAGTTAAGTGACTGGCCCAGGGTCACACAAGTAAATATCTGAAGACAGAACTTGGGTCTTTCTGACTTTAGCTGCTAATCATATGCCTGTATGGCATACACGTACACATTTGTGTATATATATCTATGTGTATATACATCTTGGAGAGCTGCAGATCATTCCTTTCCTGACTTCCATATCCTTTTCATATGTTGAATTAGACATACCCAATATTAACCTAAAGTGAACACACAACTAATTCTCTTTCCTCCCTCCAACCTTTGGTTTTTCTAACTACCCTGTTATAATCAAGGATCTGTCATAAGGAAGGGGACCCTAGAGGTTAGAACTAGAACAAGTGGGTAGAAGATACAAAGAGGCAGATTCAAACATGTGGTGGGATTGGGTTCTTGGGAATCAGGGGCTTCTCTCTTTAAAACTCTTCAAAATAACCACAACTCATTAAGAACATTATACACAGCAACAAGATTATATGATCATCTACTGTGATGGACTTGGCTCTTTTTAAAACAATGAGGTGATTCAGGCCACTTCTAATAGATGTGATGGGGAGAGACTTCTGCATCCAGAGAGAGACTGTGGGGACTGAATGTGGACCATAACATAGCATTTTCACCTTTTTTTGCTGTTGTTTGCTTGCGTGCTTTTTTCTTTCTCATTTTTTTCTTTTTGATCTGGTATTTCATGTGCAACATGACAAATGTGGAAATATGTATAGAAGAATTACACGTTTAACCTATATTGGATTATTTGCTATCTAAGGGAGGGAGAAAAATTTGGAACATAAGGTTTTGCAAGGGTGAATGCTAAAAGCTATCTTTGTACATATTTTGAAAATAAAAAGCTATTATTGTCTTCCCAAAAAACAACAACTACTACTACTCTTTAAGCAATGGATGGTGACTGGTAGAACATGTCCTGGCGGAGTCTTCAGGGGAGTCTTAAAAGCTGTGAGAATGAAACATTTTTAAAAATTCGTATTCAAATTGTTTTACTTTGTGTACCTACCTCTTCTAGTATTAATTGGTCCACCACGCATAGCTAATACTAGTTTCAAAGTACAACCTTCTGAAATGCTGTGGATAAAAAAATATAAGAATATATCACCAAAATGTACTTATTGCTCAAAATATACATCATATCATGCTGGTTGGTTGGATATTGTGCTTATCATCTTCAAGAAATTTGAACCGATATGTTTTAAGATAGAAAAATAAAATATATATTCAATTGCTTGAACAGCAAAACTTAAATATGATTTTTCTAAATCTTTAGTATTTATTTGCACTGAACCTGAGATTTCATGTGATACAGGGACTCCAAGTAAGGAAACTCCCTTTATCAATTTAAACCAATCAGTACCTGATCTGCAACTTCAGAGTCTGAGAGAGTCAGCTGTGACCCTGTCAGTCAGTATAGGTTAGAGACAGGAGCTTCCTGACACCCAGATCCATTACGCTATGCAGACTTTTAAGTTATGTGTCTTATTTACCAAGTGTCAGTGCTTCCAGTAGGGAGAAAGGCCATGAAAGTCTTTTCTTTGAAATAGCATTAAATGCTGAGGCTGAAAGGTTTTGTGGAATTACCCTTTGACTACAATAAAAGGGAAAAAATTTGGCCATCTGTGAGCAGGAAGTCATTACAGACAAATTTCTAGAAATAAAAGAATTACAAATTTAGAGATGGAAGAGACTTTATACAAGACCTATTCCAATCTCTTCTATAGGTAAGGAAACAGAAGGAATGCATTGGCTTTAAAAGTGGGATAAGTTGGGAAAAAGAGCAGCCAAATAGTTTTATAAAAGTGAAATGCAAATAACTGTACATAGATAACATAGCAAATTGCTTACTTTTTTCAGGGGGGGATTGGAACTCAAAATTGTTTTTAAAATAAATTATTTAAAATTATCTTTACATGTAATTAGAAAAAATAAAATACTTTTTTTTTTTTTTAAAGTAAAATGCAGACTGGACATAGGAATAAAAGATGATGTATCATAAGGAAATGCCAAGAACTTGAACCTTGGGCTGAAAAATTTGGATCTGATACCTGAAGAATCATGGAGTTCTGGAAAAAAGCAGGAGGAGGGAGGAGAATAATTAAAGCAGTAGAAAGTAAAAATAAACTGCCATCAGCATGATCATTCTTTCAAAAATATGTACTCACTTGTAATCGTTCAAACAGTAATCATCTTCAAGCTCCATGTTATTCCAAATTAAGTGTTGCTGACAGATAGGAATGCCTTAAAAGGAGAAAAACCATAATGGGGTAAAATAATACAAAAGCATTTCCAAAATGGCAGGCTAAAAAAGCAACTTTATAGTACATGGACAATAATTTTATAGCATATATAGACAACATTTTAAACAAACCTGTTTATTTTCTTTATTTTCACACTGCTTACCTTTTTTTACCTGGAGGCATAGTGGCAATAATCCTAGTCCCTTTCTGAAAAACTAGCCTCCCAACTTTAAAACCATGTGAAACAAAGACAAAGGTTCTTTGATCTCTACCACAACAACAAATACATCTGTATGGTGCATCCAAAGCATTTCCTCAAGACAATACTAGGGAATAAGTAGTACATGAAGTCTTTTCTGTACTTCACCCTAAATGTGCACTGGCTCCAAAAGATTCATGGGCTGCTTGCTTATGTGCGCATGGTAACATAGTTGGGACTTAGACCAGATTTCCTGACTCCCAAGTTCAGAAGCTTTCTACTCTGAAGATTCATCCTAGATTTAGTATTTTAGCTACTGTGGGAAGCTCTTTTTGGCTTATTTAAAGATTTTCAAATTATGTTGCAAATGTTTGAGAATTGTGGGAACTCTAATCTCTGGATAAGTAGGAGCATTATTATATATTTTTTAATTTTGTTTTACTCTATATCAAAATTTAGTTTGGGTCAATGGTGAAAAGTTAACTAGTTGGATCTAACATTAACTAGTATTTAGTGAAATTATTTAATAGAAACTGATTAAAGATATTCTCAAACTTTGATCTGAATCAGCCCAATACTTCATTTTGCTTAACTCTCAGCTAGTTCTATGGAACTATCTTATAAAGGACTATATTGCTTTGAGTTCCATTTATCAGCTGTAGGGTAGGTAAAATGTAAGAAAACCAAAGATATAATTCATTGTTTGTTGAATTAAATTCTGTAGCAGTCAGGTTTCATTGTGTTTCAAACCCTAATCCCAACAACTATAAAGAATTAAAATCAGTTTGTTAGCAAAGAAAAATTCATTTGTCATTACTTACACATTTATAACTTAGGAAAAGAGACACAAAGGATAAAATTAATTACCTACCTATTACTATTAATCTATGCTTCAAATGTGTATTTTTAATACTTTTTTTTTGTTGAGACCTAAGATTTCACCCATGTCAAGAAGTCACAAAGCAGATTATCAACTGTTCTGCAACTTCTATGCAAATCTTAAGAAGTTGCTAGCTTACTGAATAAGTTGCTCAGTTACAGAGCCAGTAAATATTAGAAGCTGGACCTGAGGTGGTTATGAAATGGGCTGCTACTGGTCATGGGAGTTTCCCTCTCCTTTGAAATCTTCAAGTAGGGCCTGAATGAACACTAAACCAGCTTGATTAGTTATATGTTATGTTGGAATTACTTTTTATAGTGAGTTAAAACTCACATATGAGGATCCTTATATTCAAAAATATCTGATTCTGTGTATTATTTTTATTTTTTTTAACAAAGGAAGAAATAAGGTTAGCAACTGATAAGTCTGTAAAACCACGTGAAGGGTTACAAATACAAGACACGTTCTAGACACAATGAACAGAAATGACTTCAATGCACAGATGCAGAGTCTTGTTTGAAGAATAGCAAGGAGTTTGTAAGCTTCTTTGTCCACCTTATGAGGTTTAGTTTAGTTGAAACTAGATGATAGAATCCATTTAATCAGGAATATGTGAACTACAATACATTACAAAAAAGTAAAAGTGAAGAGGGCAAGCACCCTGCCCTGTGGAGCTCCCTCTTACTCTTTTGTTAGCTAACTTGAGCCATGACTGTATCACATACAAATTGAGTGCATGTGCCAGTAAAAGTACATTCAATATTAGAAAGGCTTGATTTTGTAATTCTTTTAAATTAAAAAGGAGAGAGAGCAATCCAAACTCCAGTATTTTCTACTCGTTTCCCCTTAGAGCCAAATGCCCTATACTACTAGTGACTTTTCCCATCATTGCCATTTAAAACCTATTCACCCATGAAAACAACAGAATATTTCCATTAGCTTCTCAAGAAATCCTAAATAGAAATGCATCCTCGCTTAAAACTGTATAGAATTAACCCAGAGAAGTACAAGTGCACATATGAACTCAATCATACATGAAATCAAAAGGAGGCTTTGAAAATAATAAAAAAAAAACTTTATCTGGGCTTTCATAATAGATTCCATGCTAAAAAACTTGTTATAAGAAAAGAAAGAAGATAAAATGTTAGACTAATTAGAAAGGAGCTCAGTAGCTATAAATACTTCATGGGATGACAGAGCAGTAAGAAGCCTTCAAAATCATCTATCCCAAAACAACCAAAGCCAGAAAAAAAAAAAACAAACAAACACCAAAATCATGGTCCAGGGTTCAATCTGAACTCTCTTCAATATTGGAAAGAGGATGGGAATTCAATATTCCATTTAATCATGAATTCAGGGACATGGGGAAAAATATAGATATCAAAAGGTGGTTGACTAGGATGGAAAAGAACCAGACTGAGGGTGGTGGTCCAAACCAGATATCCGAAGAAAATCCAAGAGAGGGCTGATGAGCACAGTCAAGAGTTTGAGTCCAAGAGTTTAGGAGACAGGGAGCTAGCTCACCCCGCAGTCAGGGGACTCCTAAGTCCAGTCATGTGCTGGCACGCAGCTGTTCAGGTCACACGCAGCCACCTCTTTTTCCCTGAATGAATGAGGGCCCTGACATCATTCTGAGGACCCTGACATCATTTAGGGCCCCAACATCATTCAGAGGGCCCCAACATCATTTTGAGGACCCTAATATCATTGAGGGCCCCAACATCAATCTGAGGGCCCTGACATCATTCTGAGGACTCTGATATTATTCAGAGGGCCCTGGCATCAATCTGAGGACCCCGACATCATTCAGAGGGTCCCAACATCAATCCAGCTGTTGCAGGTTGGGAGATAGGCTGACAAGGGGATTGATTGTTTATCTAGAACCCCATGGTCACTGAGAACAAGATAGTGGGGAAGAGGGGAGCTGGGGTCCCTAATGCCTAGGGACAAAGTGAGCTGGGTGAAAGGCCTGAGAAGGGTCCAGTCACACCATGTGCTGGCTGCTTCCAAAGTTGGTCGTCTGGAGTTTCTGCGAAGTTGACTAGACCTAGTCTCCCATGTGCAAAGTCCTCCAAGTTATATGGATAACTGCTTACCATGGGTCATACTTTTGTTCAATTGTAGCTAATTTATCTTACGAGCTGGTCTATGCTTCTGTTTCTATGTAGAACAAGTATAGTTACTAAGTCAACAAGGACTTAGTCAGTGTTCACAGTTTCTGCCAGGCCCTGGGTTGAGTACTAGGGTTACAAAGAAAGTCCCTGCAGGGGCTCCCATTCTACTGGGGACAACAAACATGGGAGGCTGCAGGCTTAGGAGTGACCCTGAGGAGACTGGAAAGGTAGCAAGGGCCCAGGTGAGGAAGAGATTTAGGTGCCAGCTGGAGGACTTTATCCTAGAGATGAGGGGGAACAACCATGGCATGCTCAAGTCTCTTAGAAAAAACAATTTTAGTATGTGATGGAGGAAGGCAGGAAACAATCTTAAATTAATGGGCTGGACTAGGAAGAGGAGAAGCAAGGAAAGGAGTCAGAAGCCTCTAGGTCAAGGCCTGAGCCAAAAGTGAGAAGGGCTGCACTCTCAGTGAGAATGAGGGGGAGAGCTGAGAGCGGGCTGTCAGGCAGACTCAGAACTCGGCACTTCTTTATTCCTCTGGAAGGGGGGCAATAGCAATGCTTCCGGCCCAGGGCAGCTGTGAGGGTCAAACCGGGCATCTGCAACGGGCTCCGCCAACCGGAAGCTTTCTGTAAATGCCAGCTCGTGGGTGAGGCCGAGGGAGAGTGAAGAGACAGACCCTTTGGGGGGGTAGTGTCCTCAGCAACGGGACTCAGGAGGAGGGCTTGGCAGGGAAGAGCGAGGGTGAATCCCTTTCACAGGGGAGACTGGGATGGCTGGGCTCTAAAGAGCTGTGAGTCCGTGGTATTGGCAAAGGAGAAAGGGGGAAGAAGAGAGTGGGGTGGCACGGACCTCCTTGGGTGAGGCCATATAAAGTGACCAATCAAAAATCAATCAAAAGAATTAGGCTTGCAGACAAAATAATCATGTCCAGCAAAATTATACACAATATTGAATGGAAAATAAAAGACATTCAACAAATTTGCAGATTTTCAGGATTTTGTCTCAACCAAACCCAAACTTAATAGAAAATTTAGTTTAAGAGCCAATATTAAAGATTAATTTCAAAGACAACATGGACAAATTATGTGTTATACATGAAAAGTATATACCATCTATTTAAGATTGATATCAATAAGTGAGTAGATCAAAAGAAAGACTGGGGCAGAGCTGAGTATAATCTGATTCTGAAAAACAATACGTCTGGGAAAGGGTAAAAATAGTAATTATGTTATACAAACTAGGTGCAGAGGAAGAACTGATATAGAGGCACTGGACGGGAAGGAGGGCTTGTAGTTCTGAACACCTACTCACATTGGGAATGGGTTAAATAGGTAGCACTACACATACATCATGAAGGGTATAACACCCTCTAAAATCTATAAAGAAATAAGCAAGGAGGGAATAGGACAAGGGTATGTGTAGATTTATGGAAGTGGGATGAAGTGTGTAGATTAATGGGATGGATAAAGGGGGTGAAGGGAGCATAAAGTGGGGTTTTAGATTAACAGGAGTGGGATAAGGTGTATAAGTTAATGGGAATAAGATAAATAGGGAAGGAAAGGGCTGAGTGAAAAGATAAGGAAGGGATACATGGGTGGGGAAAGGTTAAGGAATAGCAAGTCAAGAAGCAGAATTAAGTAGAAGAGTTAAGAGGGACAGGAAATAAGAGATAAACAGAAATACAACAAGTATCAGAATCAAATTTATTAGAAACAAAAAGTAGGACTTACTAGATCTCAAAGTCAAAAGATTCAGTCAGAAGAGAAATTTACATTATGTCAGCCATATTAATATTGTTTTAGATGCATGTTTACATATGGGAAAATGTGTATGTATATATGTATGTGTCTGGTTATGTATGCATGTAGGTCTAAATATGTGTGTATATAAATATATGTGGGTGAGTCTGGATATATATCTTTATCTGTGCTTGACTATATAGCCTGTTTGGGGGAGGTGAAAGTGATGAAAGAGAAAAAAAAAAAAGAAGTAAAAACGAGCAGTAGAGAACAAAAGAATAACCTACAAGGAAACAAAGAAAAGAAGGACACTCCTGAATATAATTTCTTCTAGTATTATATATCCTTTCTTGAAATAGCAATTTATTGTTAATATATTTTGAATCCTCCCTGATGTTCTGCTGGGCAAATGACATGTTATTCTTTTTTTCTTTTCTCTATTTTTTTTATTTTGTACTTAGTTCAATAAATATTTTTTTTTTTTAAAGAGCATGAAAGGATAGGAATTTTAGACAAGAGGTTAAATGGATTTCCTACAGACAACAAAGGTTAATTAAGAGTTTGCTAATTAGTGCCAGACACTGTGGCATTCACTGGAAATACAAAGAAAGGAAAGCACACAGTCTCTCCTCTTAAGGGGGCTCAGAAACAAATGGAGGAAATGGGAGACATCATACATACAACTATATTGGTACATACAAGACATGTGTACAGGATAAACTGAAGGAAAGGGAAAAAGAAAAGCAGAAAGTGAAATGTCAGTGGAATATTGTGTGTGTGTGTGTGAAGGCAATAGGGATTAAGTGACTTGGTCAGAATCACACAACTAATGTCTGAGGCCAGATGAACAATGGTTCCTACAAGGTGTTGTAAAAATCTTAGTGTAGTTTTAATTGAAAAAAAGTTCATGTAGTTACAAGTAGCTTCAGGGAACTGAACTTTCCATTAGGTAAGGCAAGACCCAAGAGCACAATAAGTTTTTTCCAAGTGTCTTAGGCCAGATCTGAACTCAATCAGTCCAACTTCAGGGCCAATTCTCTATCCACTTTTCCACCTAGCTGCCCCCATCAATGTAAGTCAAATCTTGAAGGAGATTACTTCAAGTTCTGAATCCTCTGAATCTAGCTGTGCATTTAGAAGTGCTTATTCAAGAAAAATGTCTAAAAAATACTTGCTCCTGAAAAGACCATGTGTAGAACAAGTACCTAGATGACTAAGCTCATCACAGGAATTTAAAAGCAAAACAGAAGAATTATAGAATTATATCTTTGAATCTTGACAGTTACATGTCTCATGTTGCAATTAGCAATGTGACTCTACTGTCTAGAGCAGTGGTCTTCAAACTTTTTAAATAGGGGGCCAGTTCACTGTCCCTCAGACTGTGGGAGGGCCGGACTATAGTAAAAACAAAAGCTCACCCTCTGTCTCCGCTCCTCAGCCCATTGGCCATAACCTGGCCGGCCGCATAAACCTCCTTAGGTCTAGAGGAAGGCCAGATTGTCTCTACCCTACTCTGCTCAGGTATCAAGAGTTCTCATGGGGAAAAAAGAATTAAGATCGTTGTACTCCCACCCAAACCTGAGATCTCTGACAGAGCTAGAGGGGACTAATATTTCTCCACTTTGGAGTCAGAGGCAGCTGTACATACATCAAAGGGAGCAAGGAGGCCGCTGATGAAACTGTTCCCACTTAATCTGTACAGAAAAACATGACTTTTTAATGTCTTTGTCAGTAGCATGAAAAGTCAAGGAAAATGTTTCAGAAACCTAAAAAATATATACAAAAGCTAGAAATTGGGAGGTGAGGGAGGGAGAGTGAGTCAGGGTCTAATGACTGTCCCAAGCACATAAAATGTAAAAATCAATACAATTTTGGCAAAATGTGTCAGAAAGCGACAACTTTTCTTGGCATAATTCTAAGACCATCTGTATTAAAAATGACCCAAAAACTGAACTGGGTTGTCAAAGTAATACATTTTTTAAAAAAATCATAAGATGTTTTTATGAGGTAATGAGATGAAGAATAAAGTATTTATTATGGGGTAGTTTCAAAGATAAAAACTGGAGTGAGAACACAGAACAGAATGGCCTTGGAGCAGAGAAAACCTGTCAAATACTGTCTCTGGGCAAGACATGTAACCTCTTAGGGCTCTAAATTACAGAAAATTAGCTAGCCTTCGCTGGTGGAAGGAGCCACCCCTCTGGAATCTTCCTCGACAGATTAAAATGCTTGGCCACCCTTCCCTCTCTTTTTTTTCTTTTTTCCTGCTGAGGCAATTGGGGTAAGTTACTTGCCCAGGGTAACACAACTAGGCAGTGTTAAGTGCCTGAGGCCTGGATTTGAATTCAGGTCCTCCTGACTTCAGGGCTGGTGCTCTATCCACTGGCCACCTAGCTGTTCCTGCCACCTTGCTTCTCTATCCAACCTCCCCATCCAGTTACATCAGTCCACTTCGAAAGCAATAACCTACACTGATGGCATGAAAAGAATTTCTATCACTTAATAATAAGAATTAAGGATACAACTACCTTCTAATCTTTGAATTTTAGCTTTCACAGAGATGACAGTTTCAAAAGGTGAAACCCTCAACTCAAAGCATGTCCCCGTCAGTGTCTCAATGAAGAGCTCCATAGTCTCGTAGAAAGGAAGTTTGTAGTAAAACGGTCCCACGTTATCTTCATTAAAGAACGGAGGTTCTTTCTTGTTAGCCATTAGATTGACTTTTCCGATTCCTTGTGGATATGCTGTAGACAATTGTATTCCAGCTCTAGCCAAATTAGCTCTGAACATTGGCTATATATCTTGTTGGTCATGTTTTGAGTTCTGCACCTAAAACATAAGAATAACAGTATCAGTCCTATCTCAAGCCAAGTCCTTCCTGCCAGCACTCCTAAGCCTTGGCTTACTCACTTTGGAGATATCCCCAAACCCATTGGCTCTACCACTTTACGTTCAGAATGCACCTTCCTGCAGAAATAAGGAGTAGGCTGGTGTTCAGAACCGCTCAAGAACAGGACCCTGGTCTGATCACCGTGAACTGGAAGTAGAGGAAAAATGAGAGAGGCTCACAGGAAGGGGAGAGCCCTGGGAAGCAAGAGAGCTAGGGCTGTGGAGGGTGAGGGGTGGCTGCCACAACAGCAGCAAGAGAGCAAGAGGCACCTGCTGGTGCAGGTCATGGGCACGTCCAGGTAGTTTCTAAGTCCAGTGTTCAACAAATTGGACCACTTTTCTATCCAAATGGGTAGGGGTGGGGTTGGAGTTTAAGGAAGCCAACGAGGTTCTCAAAATCCAGGTCTATCATGATCAGAGTCTGGGAGACACAAAGTGACACTGGACCCAGTAAGATACAAGGGAGGAAACACTGGTTTGAAGGTCAAAAGACAGGAAAGAAGGCACCAACCCTTGATCTTTGCAAGTCTCTTCCTAGCTGTAGTTTCTTCACTTGTAAAATGAAAAAAACAAAAACAAAAACAAAAACAGAACTGGAATGGACCCAAGGTCTTGTTTCTCCCAGTTCTAAGTCTTTTGATCCTGATTCCTGGAGGATCTTTAAAGGTTGAAAAGCTTTCAGTTATGCTTTTATATTGTCAGCACCTTACAAAAAGCAGATAATAAATGCTTCTGGAATCAGTTCTATAAAATGCAAGCAAGGGGGAAAAATAGGATCTAGTAGGCAGAGTACAAGATTTGGAGAACCTTTGCATCCTGGTTCTGGTATTAGAACCCATTGGGCCTTTGACAAGTCACTAACTTCAGTGAGATCATTTCTATATCTATAAAAGGAGAGGGCTGGATTAAGTGATCTCGAAGGTGACATTCCAGCCCTAATAAGCCATAAGCTTAAGTTATCTATTGGTACTATACCGTTTTAAGCTTGACTTGTTGGCAGCATACGCAATTATAGATGTGATAGCCACAGTAAATAATCTGCCACAGAAAAGAAATAACACCAAAGAGATCTGTAATCTTTAGTAGGAAAAATCCAGGAATGGATGAACTCACCAGTGAAATGGGTACAGAGGAAGAAAAGCAGTGATCCAAGTAGAGAACCGTAGCTGTATTAGAATAGCCATGATGAGGGGTTCTTAACCAATGAAATAGTAAAGAAGTATTTATGTAGATTGAAAGCAGAGGTATATAAGCCTACACAAAAGACATGATTGAGGGTACCTAATTCCAAACAGAGACAGCAGCACTGGGGGAGATCCTTGTATGTGGCCACAGGTCATGTTACTAAAAGAATATTCAAAGTCAATATATTCTCTTAAATATGATCCTCCTCCTCCTCTTGCTTTTTGAATTCTGTGAATGCCAACCTTACCAGTCAGCCTCTGTCATTTTCGTGAATGACACAGTCATAGCCTCTCTGCCCATCTTGGGAAGGCTGGGGGAGGGGGTAGCCAAAGACATATCATAGGAGGATCCATTAAAGAGATGGAGCCTATTCAATTGGAGAAAAGAAGGCTTGATGGAGAACATGGTATAGTCTTCAAACATTTATTTGTAGGGCTGATGTGTAGCAGGATTAGATTTATCTAGTCTGGCCTTGGAGGGCAGAGCCAGGAGCACTGAGAGAAGGTCCAAATAAGACTATGTGGGAGGAATGCCTCCCAAGTTTGAGGGGCTGCCTCAAGAGGCAAGAGCCCTGGATGAGGCCTTCAAAAACCAGGTGACACTTTCTTGGACCTGCTGAAGGACTTTTAATTATGGGGTGATTAGATGATCAGCTTGGATATCCAAGATTCTTTGAATGACAACAATTCTCTCTGGAGCTAAGTCTTTGGACTCTACATCTGAAAACCCCCAAATCTTGGTTCACTCTCAATTTAATTCGATTAGGAGCAGTTTACTGAAAACCTATTATATCCAAAGCACCACTGGTAGATACCAGAGAAACAAAGATGAAACACAACAGGGCGTATCCTCAAGGAGCCTAACATCTAATACAAGTTCACATAGAAAGAAACAAGTATTTAATAATTCCTTATTAAAAGCACTGAACTAAAGGCTTTACAAATATTATTTCATTCAATTCTCAAAACCACATTGGGAAGTAGGTGCTAGAGCCAGCAGTTAAATGATTTGCCCAGGGTCATAGAGCTAAGAAATTTCTGAGGCTGGATTTACATTCTGATCTTGATTTCCAGACTCAGTAGTCCACTGCAACATCTACTTGTCTTTAATGAACAAGCATTATTTAAGCCTAGCTCCTCCCAGGTACGGCCTCTGCTTGGGAGCCCAGAGGGAAAGGGGCCACAGCAGCCACAGTATAGAAGATGGGCAGGGGCCTGTAAGGTTAAATAAATTCTCAATAAAGACAAAGGAAATAATGGGGAGAGGGGGGAGCAGCGCAGTGGTGCTCACACCAAGGAGGAGGAGGATTTCAACAGGCAAATATAGCAGAAAGGAGTTCTAGGCTTGGGGGACATTTTGCAAAGAGGAAGGCAAAATAAAAAGGAAGCAGTTTGATTGCTGTTATGTTCTCTATTTCTTTAATCTCATTTACTAAAAAAATCTGAAATCCAGAATTAAACCTAGACTGAAGGCAAACAAATTAGAACCAGGCTAAATTCTTAATCTGTTTTATAGAACAAATGGGGGCAGCTAGGTGTGGATAGTCAGGAAGGCACTCATCTATCTTATTTCTGACTGGGTGACCCTGGCCTAGTCATATAACCCTGCTTGCCTCATTTCCTCCTCTATAAAATAGGCTGGAGAAGGAAGTGGCAAACTAGTATTTTTGCCTGGAAAACCCAAAATGAGATCATGAAGAGTAGGACATGCCTAACAAAAAGGACGGAGCAGCAACAAATAGGTCAATTGGGAGCTACTGAAGGTTTCTGATGAAAATGCACAAATAAAGCTTTTCCAAGACTCCATTAATTTTCATTTGGGGGACAGCTAGGTGGCGCAGTGGATAGAGCACCAGCCTTGAATTCAGTAGGATCGGAGTTCAAATCCGGTCTCAGATACTTAACACTTCCTAGCTGTGTGACCTTGGGCAAGTCACTTAACCCCAGCCTCACCAAAAAAAAAAAAAAAAAAAAAAAAAATTCTCATTTGGATTACTGCCAATAACCTCTTCACTCTCTTCAGTCCTCCCCCATACTACCACATCAATCTTCTGAACAAAGTCTGGCGAAAGTTTGAGCTCCATAGCTCAAATCTTCTCCAGGTCCTCCAAGGGGATCCACTCTACTCTAGCATTTTCACCTTCTCTCCTTATTATTCCAGACAAACTGATTTACTCTTAGTGAGATTCTCCTATTAAGTTTAAATCTATGCCAGTGTCCTTCATCACAAAAATTCTGAACCTTTTTTTGTAGCATGGACCGCACTTCTTTGGCCACCTGATAAAGCCTGATAAAGAACCCCTTCTCCAAGGATGACACTGCATTTTAAAATGCATGCAATAAAATACATAGGATTGTTTTTTTAGGTATATAGAAATGTCATCAAAATATATTTTTTTAAAAGTTCATTGTGCTCAAAGGGCTATAAAACTGTGTATGCCCTATGATCTGATGGTGTCACTACTGGGTCTATATATCCCAAAGAGATCATAAAAAGGGGAAAATTTAAAAATGAAAAGGGAAAAAGATCTACAAGTACAAAAATGTTTGGAGTAGCTTTTTTTGTAGTGGCAAGGAACTAGAAATTGAGTAGATGTACATTCGTTAGAGAAAGGCTGAATAAGTTACAATATATGAATATGTTGGAATATTATCTTATAAAAAGTGATGAGCAGCAAAAAGTTATCAAACTGTGCATACCCTTTGACCCAGCAATGTTACTACTGGGCTTACATCCCAAAGAGATCTTAAAGAAGAGAAAGGGACCTGTATGTGCAAGAATGTTTGCGGCGGCCCTCTTTGTAGTGACCAGAAAACTGGAAACTGGGTGGATGCCTATCAATTGGAGAATGGCTGAATAAATTATGGTATATGAATGTTATGGAATATTATTGTTCTGTTAAGAAATGAGCAGCAGGAGGATTTCAGAGAGGCCTGGAGGGACTTACATCAACTGATGCTGAGTGAAATGAGCAGGACCAGGAGATCATTATACACCTCAACAACAATACTATATGGTGATCAATTCTGATGGGCGTGGCCCTCTCCAACAATGAGATGAACCAAATCAATTCCAATAGAGCAGCAATGAACTGAACCAGCTACACCCAGTGAAAGAACTCTGGGAGATGACTATGAACCACTACATAGAATTTCCAATCCCTTTAATTTTGCCCGCCTGCATTTTTGATTTCCTTCATAGGCTAATTTCAAAGTCTGATTCTTTTTGTACAGCAAAATAACTGTATGGACATGTATACATATATTGTATTTAACTTTTACTCTAACATATTTAACATGTATTGGTCAACTTGCCATAGGGTGGGGGAGAGGGTGGGAAGAAGGAGGGGAAAAGTTGGAACAAAAGGTTTTGCAATTGTCAATGCTAAAAAATTACCCATTATCTTGTAAATAAAAAGCTATTAAAAAAAATTCAAAATCTCATAAAAAAAAAAGTGATGAGCAGGCTGATTTCATAAAAGCCTAGAGACCTTTTGTGAACTGATGTTGAATGAAACAAGCAGAACCAAGAGAACACTGTACACACTAACAAGAAGATTATCTGATAATCATTTATAATGGACTTGGCTCTTCTCAACAATGTGGAGATTCAAGGCAATTTCAATAAACTTGGGATGGAAAATGTCAATCCAGAGAGAGAACTATGGAAACTGAATAAGGATTGAAGCCTAATATCATTTTTGTTTGTTTTTCTCTTTCTCATGTTTTTTCTTTTGGACTGATTTTTTTCTTGTATAACATGACAAATATATAAATATGTTGTAAACAACTGCACATGGGGTAACCTGTATCAGATTGCTTGCTGTCTTGGGAGAGAGGAGACTAAGAATCCATGTTCTATCAAAATTACTATGGTTACTTAAATCATAGATGTATATACTTTTTTGATGTTTGAATAATCTTGTGAACTTGGGATTGTTTAACTCTAGCAAAGGCACATTCATTCTGAATATAGTAGTATAATATTTGTTTCTTTTCAGAATATGTTAAGGAGACAAAGTTGCATTATAGAGGTACTCTTAAGGACCCTAACATACCAAGGAAAACAAGGATACTTTGTGGACTATATTCTGCTAGATTCTAGCCTGGGAATTAAAGTATAATCTTGTATAGTTCTGCTGTATATAGTTTCTTTTAATTTCATTTTGATCTTGGATGGAGCTTGGTCCTTTTTTGTTTCATTAAAGGACATCTAACCTAGACTTCTGATCAACCAAATTGGCGGGAGGGAAGATGATCTTTAAAGTAGTAAAATAATGGAAATTTTCAGATTTGTCCTGCCACCATCATCATGAAACTTTCTTCTTTAATTCTTCTATTCCTAAACATCCATCTAGGTCTCATTCAATAGAAAGCTGTATTCCTCAGGACTTTAGTATACTTTTCCTGCTTTTTCTATCCAAGTATACCAGTAAGAAGCACACCTATGTTACTTGCTGCCTTTTAACATCCTACATGTTCTTGTTTCCATGTTTTTACTCATATTACTTCTTCTATTTAATTTCCTCTCCTTTCATCTCCGCCTGCAGTAACTGACCAGCTTTCAAGGTGAAACTCAAAACCCTTTCACAAAACCTTCCCCAGGCCAGAAGTGATATCAATTTCTCCCTCCCTCCCTCCTTCTCTCTTTCCCTCCCTCCTCCAATATCACTTTCTCTCTCTCCTTGGTTCTCACAGCATGCAGTACCTTTTAAAATAAATTTGTTATGTTCTAATAAGCATTCTGGTTATTTATGCATTATTTTTCATCTCTTTCTGATAGCCTGAAGCTCTTTGTGGACAGGGCTTGTTTCTCACATTTCTCTCTCATGGTGGACACTCATTCAAGGTAGGTTACATTGACTTGCAGGTGGTGAAAACTCAAGTCATACAGGCAGAGATTGGAAGAGCTAAAGAAGGATCAAGAAGGAAAAGAGGCAGAGCAGTCAAGGAAATGCAAAATGCCTGGGCAAGCTGCCTACGTGAAGCGCCAGAGATGAATGTTCATAAGGAAGATACAGAAAGTGGTGAATAAAGGCAGCACAGCTATAAAACACTGTGAAAAGGAGCAGGAATATAGAAGGCAAGCTGAGGAAAAAAAACAAGCCTTCCCAATGGATAATCTCCATTCTGTATGCCATGTTGCATCAAGTGGATGTCATGCTGAAGCAATTTCCAGATTTCAGATAATTACCTGAAATAAATGACTTCAGATTTGTAGTTTATCCTGTGTGTCTTCTGTTGGGGAGACTTGGGGGTTGGCAGATAGAAAATTCAGTTGGATGGTTAAATTTATACAGGAAGTATATTTGCATACACGCAGCTTACTTCTATCCAGGTAATAATGCGTGACTCAGCAACCGAAAACTGCATAAGGTAAAAAACTTCTTTCTTAAAAGCAAGAAGATGTGGATGAAGTTGCCAGCTTCTCCTTAACAATTCTCTGGTGACATGATCCCTGGGGTGATTTGACATGCAAGTACTCTGAGCTAATCATGATGCATGGCAACAACTTGGCTCTGGTTCCCTACATTCACCATGGGGCTCTGAGAGGGTTGTGGACAGAATGTTTAACAGGAGAGTCTGCTGGAGGTCAGGACTGATTGGTGGAACATGCCCATCTCCCCTAGTCCTGGGTACTGTGTAGTACAAATGAGCTGATGTTTACCTCACTTATCCTGGTCTCCAGACTGTTTTTCATAGCAAATCTAGAGGGACTGATTATATTTACTGGAGGCAGAGATGACTGTAACAGCTAAATGATGACACATAAAATAAGGAAAGCAGAGGGAGAAGCCATAGGTTTAAATGATCTCAAAGTTGAATAGAAACCCAAAGTATCAAACTGTTTATAAACACTTGAGAACTCTATAATCCTCAACCTCAGAAGTTTAAATGTGAACATTCTACTAAGGTAAAATCAGCAAAATGATCCAGGAAGCCAGAGTTCTAGTGAGAGTCAAGCAGGAGAGGGCCCTGACAGTCTGAGAGCCCAGCCAGCCCAAACTGAAACGCATTTTCCCAGGGAAACAAGTGGCTGGGGTACTATAGTCCTGGATAAAATGCTTAGGAGGTTGGCTATTGTTTACTAACACTCTATGAGAAAAATACAATGTTTCAAATCACAAAATAGAACTGAACTTGGTCCAAAATCATTCACTGTCTGAAAGGCCCTTCAGCCTCTTCACTGGATCCAACACGTCTCACTAGTCTATGAAACCTTCCTTGATCACATTTACCAAGAACACATTCTCCCCTCCCCCCCCAATTACGCGCGGGTATCCACCAGCCTCAGCACAAACCAGCTGGGGCCCAGGAGTCCGCCCGAGGACCTGCCTGTCCGGAAACTGGAGCTTGTCTCCACACCGAGAGTCCCCCTTCCCTCAGCTGAAGGTGCAGGCGGACCCAGGGCAAAGTCAACCCGGCAGTAGAACTGGGGATGGCCCGGGAGAAAGAGAAGCACTTCTCTAAAACCCCAGATCCCCAAGGTTCCCGAGAAGAATGCTAAAAACACCGGAAGTGGAGGTGCCCGAGGGCAGCCAGTGTCTCCCCACCCCACCCGCGGGGACCACCCTGCCCCGGGGGGAGGGGCACGTGTATATCGAGTGCCCAGGGATCACAGCAGGGAAGCGAATGGGAGGTGACGCCGGCCTCCTTGGGCTTGGGGGGTGCGTGATTGGGGAGCGCAGACCCAAAGGACAAGAAGCCCAATCCAACCGGCCCCTTGAAGACAGGGGCTGAATCCCTGAGCCCTCGAGGGCTTGGAGGCAGAGCAGGGACATCACATCAGACGGCCTCGAGGAATGGAGGGGGAAAGCCAAGGGCCAGGCACCGTGCCTCAGTTTCCCCATCCTAACTATAAATCGATGACTGCAATAGTTCCTGATGTCTTTAAGATCAGCCCCGTGGGGAGATGCTCTCAAGGTAGGAATGATGAGCTTGGAGCCGGCACCCGGGTTCAAATACCGGCTGGTACAGCCTCCGTGGGCCAGTCGGTAGAATGGGGCGGGGCTCGAGGACCCAAAGGGGAGGAGCGCAGCGGGAGGGCGAGGGGCGGGGCTTGAGCCGCGCGTGCGCGACGGGAGCCGGCGGCGGCAGGAGGTGGGCGTGCTCTTTCGCTCGTCGCGGGGCGGGCCGAGGGCGGGGGCGGGGCTCCCCGGGGAGGACGGGGCCGAACCAGGGCGGAGGGGGTGGGGAAGGGGCGCTCACCTGCGCAGACCCGCCGCGGCGCCCAGGACTCGTCTCCTCCTCAGAAGGGAGAGGCGGCGAGACAGCCTGGGGCCACCTGCTCCCCGGGTTTAGTCGCCGGCCCCATCCAGCCCGGCCCCCCGGCGGAGGCAGCCCCTCGGACACTCAGCTCTCGGTTTCGCCCCCGGAGCGGAGCCGGAGGGGGGACCGGCCAGGCCAACTCTCAAGCCCACTCCCCGCTCCCACCTACCCCCTTTGTGACATCCTTTACCAATCGCGGGTCCGCGGCTCACACAATCGTCCAATCAGCATCGGGCTGGGGAGGGGCTTCGGTGACCAGCGCGGGCGGTTGCTCGAGGGGCGGAGCCTTCATTCTACCTCGGAGGCTGTTGTCGGTTACGAGAGGCCCGGATGCTGACCCTACATTGCTAACAACAGAGGGCACCTGACTGGGCGTCGCTCGCCCTGAGGTCAAAGGCCATGCGGGTTGAATGCCGATGGGTGGTAGGACTTGGGAGTGGGCTTTCTGGCTTCGCTTGTGTCGGAGCCGAGATTCCTGCCGGGTGGGTGGGTCGTCTTATCCCTGGTGACCCTGATCTTTTTGAGCTGGGGAGGCAGAGAGCCGAAGAAGGCTGTCGTGGTCACTGAGGCTTCCCGGAGGACTTACGGGAGTAGCCGCACAAGAAACAGTCTTTGACCTTGGGGTCTCTCAACCTTTTGGGGGGGTCTCAAGTTACTTCATACCTAAAATTGAGGGGCAACTATTTCTCCATATAACATTCAGCTTTTTAAAATTCCCTCCTTTCGTCCAGCCCCTCCTTCACCCATTGAGAAGGCAAGCAATATCTCACAACCCACGTGATATCACGCAGACCATATTTTGAATTGGGCCAGATGACTCGCAAGGTTCTTTTGCATTTATCCGGGCGCTTTACTAGCAATTATCTCATTTGCTCCTCACAACCCACCCTGGTTGAGATCTATCATTTTATGGAAGAGGAAACTGAGGCTTGAGTGTGACGCCCTGAATAGCGGGCACAGACGATTGGATCTTGGATCTACTGGACTGCAAGTTGAGGGTTTTAAGCGCTCAGCCACATCGCTGTTTTAGACCCATGAAGCTACTAAATGTTATCGTTCGCTGATCCCATGAGGAAATCCCAAGGACTTGGAAAGGGACCCATTCGTGCTGTTGGAGAACACTTGCTCAAACTGGGTTAAAGAGACAACTCAAAAGAGACCACATTATCACCAGCAAAATAAAAAACCCTTTCTTGGCCAAAACAAGTCTAAAAAGGGGTGTGCCAGAATGTGGGTTTGTGTGTGTGTGTGTGTGTGTGTGTGTGTTTTGCATGTCATAGCAAGATGATCTAGGATTTTTTCACCTGCTTTTAAAAAAATACATCTCATTTAATTAAAATATAACGAAAATGACCTAATATTCAGGCTAGTTCAAAACATTTTCCTTCAGGATTAATTGGCTTCTCTATCTTAAGCAAACATTTAAAATGTGAATAATCAAAACTCTGGTGTTAATTAAATGGAATTGATCAATACCAATTGCCATGATGGGTAAGCAAAACCCAGAAGCCATTAAATAAGTCTGCCTGAGATTGAAAAAAATCTTTAAAATCAAACTACTGAAGTAAGAATTCTCCATTTAACAAAAACTACAAAAAACTGGTAACATTGTCAGAAATTGGGCTAACTCAACATCCTGAAGGTAGTTTCACCTACTCTGAAATGGTCACATTTTTAAAAAATGAGAAAATAGTACCATTATGGCCAGGCAGAAAAACTCTTAAAGGATTTAGAAGGGATTGTAAGTACAAAAATAGACCAGTTCAGTTACATAATATGTTTTAAAAGCTTTTGAAGAAACATTAACATTTTTTAAAAAAAATTACTTGCATAAACAATTAACTTTCAAATTTCAAATTCTTTCCATGTCCATCACCACTATGACAAAATAAGCAATTTGTTATACAAGAGTAGTCATGCAAAACATATTTCTATATTGTGTGAAAGAATAGTCTCCCTTTCCCCCAAAAAACACCTGGAAAAAAGTTTGCTTAAATATGTATTGTGAGACCATCAGTTTTGGTTATGGATGTCATTTTTCATTATGTTCCTTCAGAATTGATTATAGTATTGCAGAGAATAGCTGAGTATCTTATAGTAATGCTGTTACTTTATACACAGTGCATTTCACTTTGCATTAGCTCATGTAAATCCAGGTTTTTCTAAGGGCATACTGCTCATTTCTTACAGCATAATAGTATACCATCATAATCACACAGCACCATTTATTCAGCCATTTTCCAATTGATGGGCATTCAGCCTCCCAATTTCCAACTCCCTGCTACCAGAAAAGAGCGGCTATAAAAATTTCCACATATGTCCTTTCCCCTTTGTTTCGTTTTTTTTTTTGGATACATAGTAGTGGCACTGCTGTCTTTTATAGCCTTTTGGGCATAGCTCCAAATTGCTCTAAAAAAATTTTTAATCTGTTCACTTGTATTGGCTCTTTTTCCCCCACATTCCCTCAACATTTGTCATTCTTTTCTGTCTTATTAGCTAATCTAATAGTATGAGGTAGAACCTAAGATTTTCCCCCAATTTGGAGCACCTCCTCATATGGCAATAGCTTTAGTTCATTTGAAAAATATCTCTTGATCATTTATCATTTGAGGAATAGCTCCTATTTTTATAAATTTGACTCAGTTCTGTTTAAGAAATGAGATCTTTGTCAGAGAAAATTGCTTCAATTTTTTTTTCAAAATTGATTTCTAAATGTTATTTCCAACCATATTATTCCTACCAATTTATTCTATTATCTCCTTTTCATCTTGTCCCTCCTTAAAAGTGTTCTGCTGCTTTTTCCAATATGCTTTCCCTTCTATTTCTACAACCCCTTGTCTAATTTTCTCCTACTTTCCTGCAGGGCAGGATAGATTTCTATATCCAATGGTGTGTATTCCTTTTTTGAGCCATTCTGATGAAAGTTCATTCACTGCCCTCCCCCTTCTCATCATAAAATCTTTATCTTGATTCTTTTGTATGAATAATTTGCCCTATTCTGTCCTTCTCTTCCAGTGCATTCCTTCTCACCCTTTGTTTTTTAGACATCATGACTTCATTTCCAAGGCTCATGTGCTGTTTATACATGCTCCTAAATGACCTGATGAGAAAACTTTATATGAATTGCAAGTATCATCTTGTAGGAATGTAAGTTTAACTTTGTCTCTTATTGAAAAATCAATTTTTTTTTTCTTCAGCTATGATCTTTTCAAGAATGCTCAAAAGTCCTACTTCAAGTCAGGTTGTTCAGCAGATGATTCTTGGTAGTAATCCAGTCATTTGCCCTCCAGAATATCGTATTCCAAGCCTGATAATCTTTTAATGTAAATGTTAAGTCTTGTGTTATCCTGACTGTGGATCCATAAGACTTGAATTATTTCTTTCTGACTGCTTGCAATATTTTCTCCTTGACCTGGGAACCCTTGAATTTGGCTACAATATTCCTGGAAGTTATTGGGATTCCTGGAAGTTATTTTGGGATCGTATTCAGGTGGTGTTAGGTGGATTCTTTCAATTTCTATTTTAATGTCATTTTCTACAATATCAGGGCAGTTTTCCTTGATAATTTCTTGAAAGGTGATGTGTAGGTTTTTTTTTGTTTTTTTTTTTAATCATGACTTAAAGGTAGTCCAATAATTTTAAAATTATCTCCTCTGAATCTACTTTATGGTTCAGTTATTTTTTCCAATGAGTTATTTTACTTTTCTACTTTTTTATTCTTTTGATTCTACTGTTTCTTGACTTCTAATAAAGCCATTAGCTTCCATTGACTTAATTCTAACTTTTAAGGAATTTTTTTTTTTCTCACGAATTTTTGTGCTTTTTCCATTTGGCCAATTTCTGCTTTTCAAAGTATTCTTCTCACTGGCTTTTTGTACCTCTTTTACCATTTGGCCCATTCGATTTTTTAAATGGCAGTTTCTTTCTTTAGTATTTGTGTATGTGTCTCCTTTTCCAAGCTAACTTTACCATTTTCTTGCATCATTCTCATTTCTCTTCCCCATTTTACTTTTATTTTCAAGATCCTTTTTGTACTCTTCTATACCCTGAGCCCAATTCCTATGTTTCTTGGAGGCTTTGCACTTTGACTTTGCTATCTTCTTCTGAGTGTTTTTATCTTCCTTGTCACCTCAGTAACTTTCTACAAATTTTTTTTTCAGTTGTTTGCTCATTTTTCCAGTCTATTTTTTGACTTTTTAACTTTTTGTTGAAGTGTAGTTCTGATTCCGAGCTGGAGAGTGCATTTCCCAAGCTTCAAGTTTGTGCAGCTGTTTTCAGAGATACTTCTAAGTTCCTATACATTTTCAATTCTTCCAAGGTGGTATGATCTGGCCTGACAAGCACTCTTTTCTATCCTGGCACTGTGATAATGGTCCCTGTCTCCCTTGTTGGCCACCTCCTTGTCTTGGACTGCCACCCAGAGGATGTGACCAAGATCTGAGTATGGGCAAAAGCAAAGTGACACTCTCCCTCCACCCTTCCCCCCAATCTATTTCTGATCAGTTGTTCAACCCCCCTTATCTGTGGACTGGAAGCTCTGGAAGCAGCAGCGACAGCTGCTGATTCAGTAGCTCCCAAGATCTGCTCCTGGTTTGTTGGGATTATATTCCACTATTACTTTACTACTGACCTCTGAAATGAGCTTTGGAAAATCATTTCACCCTGTTCTTTTGTGGGTTCTGCTGTTTTAGGAATTGTTTTATGGCATTATTTAAGAAAGATTTGGAGGAGAGCTCAGATAAGTAGATACCTTTTTCCGTCTTGGTTCTGCCTCTTCCAACATAATTTTAACTTCAACAAAAACTTAAGGATTTGTTTCCTCAATTGTCAAAAGAGGGGACCAGATTAAAGAGAAGGCCCCAGAAGTTCTATCTGAAAAAAAGTCCCTTCTACCTAGTGTTTTGTGTTCCTATGATTTCAAAACAAGTTTCTGTAGCACATTTTGGATAAAGTTCTGATATCTTTAAGTTCCTTGTTTGATTCTGGTCCACTATATGTACTATTTTAACCAATCAGTAAACATTAATTGCCTATGATGTGTTATGTTCTGGGCTAAAGCTGTGGATAACTAAGAAATCCTTAACTACTGAGCAGAAAGTGCTAATGAGTCAATGGATTTTTAAAAGGGAGTGACTTGCTCTTCATTTTCACAGGGTAAATTACTACCCTTCACATCTCCCCCTTATTCTGGCCATAATAGTTGTTATTCCCTACATGGCAGCCAGAGTAAGGAGAGAGCATTGACTAAGTTTAAAACTATGTCTTCAGATGCCTCTTCTGCTGGGTGGTGGTGTTTTTTTTTTTTTTTTTTTTGATCACAGATGATTGAACAAGGATTCTGAGACAAATGTGTTCAGTTTGGAGGCAAATTTGTGAGCTGAAGAGATTTGAAGATTAGAAATCCTGGGTCTGCTGGGTGGTCCTAAACAGTGACCAGGGAAATGGAATGGGAGAAAACAACCACTACGAAGAACTTTGAGTACAAACCTAAGTCTAACTTGCCAAAAAATGAGGACTAGAAATTTTTTGGACAGTGCAGAACTGAGATGAAAGTCAATAACTGATAACTGAGCAGTTCTGCAAAATATTACACATTCAGATTTTAAGTCTTAACTTATTGGTGGAATATGTCAGTATTTAATACTGCTACAAGTTTAGCTTAAATTTGTTATAAAAATAAATACAGATTACTGAATTTTATCTGAAGTCTGTCAGTGCTGGCTAGTGAGGGCCTCCTGTATGCAGCATTTTTGTATCAGATAAAAATACTTGTCCCATACCTGGTTTACACAATACACTGAATACTTTTCTTCCCTGTTTTTGGGAGACCCAAGAGAGACACTTAAATAAACTTTACAGACATACCTTTAAGATACAATAGGTACAATTCTAGACCACCACAATAAATTAAATACTGCAATAGAGTCACACAAATTTTTTGGTTTCTTAATACACATAAAAATTATGTTTACACTATTCTGTACTCTAGTAAGTGTACAATGCAATGATATCTAAAAATTCCAATATACCTGTTAATTTAAAAATACTTTATTGCTGAAAAAAAAAATGCTAACCATCATCTAAGCCTTTAGCAAGTTCAAATCTTTTCGCTAATGGAGGATCTTGCCTAGATGTTTAAGGCTGCTCTCTGATATGTGGTGGTGGTTATTGAAGGATGGGGTGGCAAGAACACTATCTTAAAATATGTCAAGAATAAAGTTTACCTATTGATTTGACTCTTTTTTTGAACATCTAGAGACCACTCTAGGATAATTAATTTGCCAAATTTCAATAGTTTTGTGTTTCAGTTAATAGGGAGTTGTTAATTAATAAATAGATCCAAGGAGAGGGAAACAAGATAGGGTATGACCAGTTGGTGAAGTAGTCAGAACTAATACAATTACCTTTATCAATCACCTTTGCTGTCTTATATGCACAAGGTTTATTGTGTCATAGAATAATTATAATAGTAACATCATAGACTAATGATCGCAGATCATCAAAATAAATATAATAATAATGAAGTCTGAAGTATTGTGATAATTACTAAAATGTGATGCAGAGACACAATGTGACCCATACTATTGAAAAACTGGTACCAATAAACTTGCTTGATGCAGAATACTCACAAAATTTCAATTGATAAAAAATGCAGTATCTGCAAAGGGCAACAAAACGAAGTGAAATAAGATAGGGCTGCATTGGTATAAAGGATTCAGTTAAAAATTATATATTTTAAAAACCTGAGATCATTTACTGCAACTGTTTTACATTTTACAAATTAGCTTTATGTAATCTTTATGGCTTCAGATGCCTCATCTGGAAAATGGGAATACTAATTTGCTTGGATAAAGCTGTAGCATAAAGCAGATGGTCTCTCATGGTTTCTTTTAGTTTTAACAACAATCATTTTATGATTTTTCTATACTAGTGAACCTTTTCATTATAACATAAAATCCAGAAAATTTGTTGACATCCTACTATGAAGGTTGTCACTTGGTTCTTTTACTACTCTTTCCCCCATATTGCTCACTCACCTATCACATATCAAAACCAGAGTACCTTCACTACTCAACAGTTCTAGAGAGAATGTAGTCATCTTCTATGGACTGGATTGAAAAGTAACTTGCTGAAGTAATGTATCTTTGTATTTTCATTGTGCTTTAAAGTTTGCAAAGCCACTTAACATTAACGTTCCCATCTGCGCCTCAAATAACTCTCTGTGATAAGTTATTTTGCTGAGGACAGAAATTCTGAGATGCCTTAGGTGGGGAGGGGAAGGGTCCTATCAGGGGACAGGACAGCAGAGGTAGTAGTTTTTGCCATGAGAGGTCCTGAGCTTAAATTCTGGAACTGTGATATATTATTTTCTCCTCCACCCTTGCCCAAACTTGAACAAGGCACTGGTCATCTCTAAAGTGAGGGAGCTTGGACCAGATGATGTTCCTTCCAACTTTACCTCCTGTATCCCTATAAATCATACTAAGAGTAAATAGCAGCAACAGGATTCCACTCCAGGTCTTCTTCCTACTGTACTATACATTTTACTTGATATGGTACAAAAATTCATATATAAACTATAAAGACTTGTTAGAATAAGGTGCATAGTTGTATGTAAGAGATAACATTCAATATTTAGAATAAATACCTAAAATCTAATTAGCAAAGGCAGCATCCAGAATAAAGGGGAAAGTTCTGCCACACTGTGTTCACATCTGAAATATCGTGTTCAGTGCTAGGTACCGTGTTTTGGAAATGATAGAAGATAATAGTAAGTACCACAAGGAGACAACCAACATGAAAAGAGGCCTAGAAACCATATTCAGTAACAGGAAATGGAGAAAGCTTAGGAGACCATTATTGCTGTCTAGAAATATTTGAAAGACAGATCATCACACAGGGAAGATATCTGAGATACCACACAAATGGTAGAAGTGTGGAAGTTGTAGATAGGTAGAATAGAAGGAAAAACTACCCACCATCAGGACTTCCCAATAATGGAATAATTTGCTTCTGGAAGAGGTAAGTTCCCTGTGTATGGTTCGAAGTCTTAAAGTTGAGAGTGAAATATGTAGTAGGAGTATTGTAGAAAGGATTCTATAATGAGTTGTAACATAGGCTTGCATTGTTCTTTTGAAGTCCCATTATAATTTGTTACTATGGCACTGTGACCCACTTGGTAGGTTTTGGGTTTGGTCCCAGTACTGGACTGTTAGCTAAAAACCAGTTTGGACAGTTTGGAACACATCTTTGGAATCAGCCAAGAGGTGAAGATCTTTTCTCTACAGAAACTCTGGGAGACCTACTAACGTCATAAAATATGTGTAGGTAGAGAAGTACGTCTATGTTTCCCAAGGGGCATTAGCAGACACCTGCTATTAAGCAATATATTGTTGACAGAAATCCAGATCATGAGATCTCTTTCTGCCAAAAAGAAAGTGTCAATTCAATTAATGGCTCAGGCTGGACTTTTTCTATTGAAAGAATATATATTGAACTGTTAAGGCCAAACTGCATATTAACTTAGTTTTACAACATGATATCAATTTTTTATTGTATCTTGTTAAATAATTCCCATAAAACATTGCCTTCCGAAGCACAACTAGCCTCAAACCCTTTGTACCTCATTTGCCTTGCATCTCAAAAGAGCACATGAACAAAGTATGAGCTCCCTCAAATCTCTGTATACAAAATGTAAAACCATCCTATCTCCTGTTCTGATGCCAAGAAAATGATGATGGTAGACTGATGCACAGGGATCAGTGATACTGCTATTATCAAGATGAGGAAGCCATAGCAAGTGACAGAATTAAGGGGCAATACTTCATTTAGCTGGAGGGGTTTCCATGCTGCCCTCCCAGCACGGACCTGGCCCTCAGAGTAATCAGTAATGGGAAACCAGCCTAACAACATCTTACTCACTTTCCCTCTCTGAATCTTATTTTGTGTAGCCTGGCTGTTCTAGTTAACTATTTGCTCAGAATAGTTACTCTTATCCATTTTTGCCTATTCCTTGACAATCATTCACTGTGCAATACTTAAATCTGGAAGTACCTAGTGATGTCTGTTCTAAATTAATATTCTGGTCAGGAAGATTTAGTCTGATCCTAAGGATTTAAGGTGTCCAGCTAAGTTCTGTGTTAAGAATCTGGGTTCTTGACTGGGGGTCTATCAACTTTAAAGTAGGTAGGAAGCTGGCCAAATAACATTCATTCCTAGATATGGCCTAAATAAGCAAAATGTATTTTGGGGACCTCCTTCCTTCCAGCAACAAATTGTAATTTAGGAAAAACATCAAAAGTCTTGAGTAAAATAAAAAATGTTGAACAATATATGAAATTCTCCACTGTCATCACTGTGTTGATATACTTTGTCACTTTAGATTGTTAAAAGCACACATCAATTCTATTTAAGAGAAGGAAACCCAAGTCAAAATCCATCCACTTGACATTTCCCTTTTTCTTCTATGCTCTTATTAACATTGATCAGACACCATTTTCAACTCTGAATTGGTGATTTCTTTGACCAAAATAAAAGCCAAAGTTTGTGGAAAGTTTCTGCTAGAGTCCAACATGGCTTTTCGCTCAAGCAAGTTCTTAATCTTTTTAGGGTCTTAGTTTCTTCATCTATAAAATAAAGGTGTTGAATTCTATGTATTCCATTTTTCTGCTCAAATTCTATGGGTCTGTGACTTAGAAAGGATGTTTATTCAATTTGAAGATGACAAAAGCTAGGATGCATAATGAACATAATGGATGGCAGACTCAAATCTATCTCTAAGTAGTCTGGAACACAAGGCCCAAATCAAAGATGAAATTAAATAAAAGAAAGATCCTTCCTTTAGGTTAAAGCAAACACCCCTCCTCCCCCATACATACCCACACCCAACAGTGACTGTATAGCAATGGTACATGTGAAAGAAATTCGAGTTTTAGTTAAAGTTGAAGAGAGTAATATAATGCAACTGCTAAAGAGATTAAGAAGTATTAGGCCAAACTATTAACACTCTTGTGTATATATTGCATGGCACTGGTCAGGCCTCATCAGGAACATTGTGGTTTGATTCTAAGTGCAACAGTTTAAGGATAGTGGAAAATTAGAATGATTCCAAAGGATGGCAACAGGTATGAAAACCATGTGATACAAAATACAATTGAAGAAACTAGGGATATTTATTTTTGAGAAGAACAGACTAAACAGAAATATGCTCTGAAGATCTAGTATGTAGATTTGCTCTGTTTTGCTCCAGAGGGCAGAACTAGGGACTAATGTCAGATTTTAGATGAACATAAAGAAGGTTCTAGCTGACTCTATCTAGTAATGAAATAGTCTTTAAGTTGTGATCTCATGGCCAAGGGAATTGTTTAAGTTGAGGTTGACGTGTCACAAAGCTAAGAAGGGCTTTTCTTTCTATACCAGAAATCGGCCCCTTCCGTCAAAACAAAGAGAAGCAACTTGCTATCAGGAAAACCTGCAGCATCTGCAGTGACAAAACAGTAGCATAATCAACAATAAGATGGGTGGCTATGTGGAGCTGCAGTGGATTGAGCTCCAGCCATGGAGTTGGGAAGACTTACCTTCCCAAGTTCAAATCTGGCTCCAGATACTTCCTAGCTGTATGACTCTGGGCAAGTCACTTCACTGTTTTGCCTGAGTTTCCTCATCTGTAAAATGAACCGGAGAAGGAAATGGCAAACCCCTCCAGTATATCTGCCAAGAAAACCCCCAAAATAGGATCCCAAAGGACACAACTGAACAACAAAAATGTGGAATTAGAGAACATTAGTCCTAAAGAGAGAAAAAAATACTCAGAAATTAGATTTCTTTAGAACAGTGGTGTCAAATTAAAATAAAAACAGGTGTTTGGGAGGCTATTAATCTGTATATGAGAATCCTTGGAGGCTACATGTTGATTTAGTTTGCAAAAATGTGGTATCATCTATGTTTATCATATAATTTATTTTATTATTTCCCAATTATATTTTAATCTGGTTTGGCCTGTTCTCAGGAGTGTTGTGTGGCTGGCACATGTAGCTGGCAATCTATGCCTCTGCTTTAGAAGATGTAAAGTTATGTTAGTGAGAGGATAAGAAATTGGTAAGAAACTGCCAAGTGAAAGTCAAATTTGGGGAACACCAACAGGTTACATATTCAGTCTATTAGATGATCCTGGAGAGAAAACAGGTCAGACAGTGGGGGAAGTCTGGGTAAGTTATAAGACCCTTCAGCCCAGAGAGAACCTGTTGACAATGTTTGGTTTGGCTCCCCACCTCCCTGTAGTGCTCTCATTCCTGAGAAGTTAAGGTGTTCTACTTGAAGCAAGGGATACTTACAGTAAAGAGAAGCATTTATATAACTATAAGTAGGGTGCTTATAGTTAGCACTTGCACAGTGTGCTGTGGTGATATAATGGTTCTACAGTTGGCACATGCTCAGTGTGCTATAGTGATATATTTGTACTAAGATATTTAGGGGCTGAGAAGACTTGAAATAAATGGACCCTATTTTTGACCACCATGTGGCCCTCCTGCCTCCTTCATTCTTCCACTAAGACCAGGGGACTCAGGCTGGTCCCGAGATCTTCCAGAAAGCTAGCCTGGACGGTATATTTTGGTACCCCAGCACAGGGGCTCTAGAAAGCACACTACAGTTTTATGCATTAGAAAAAAGAACAATTATGCACAAGGTAAATATTTGTGTTAAAGAGTGTGTGCTTCTTCATTCAGAACCTGAGGAGGTTTGTGCTGCCTTTGATCAGGAGTGAAAATTAGCTATATGTAGAGAGCATTTTAAGGTTCCTCATACAACTCTGGAGGTAGGTGCTGTTATCATCTCCATTTTATAGATGAAGAAACTGAGGCTGAGAGAAGGTGAGTGCAGGTTGGATTCAGCTCGGGCTTCCTTCAAATCAAGCACTCCATCCATATACCATCTCATTGCCTCGAGTGCTATTCAAAAGCACTTAACTGCAAAATATCACCATACATTAATACTGAGAACAATAATGTGCTAATTTTTAGTGCTACACCAAGAAAAAGTAATTGGTCAAGAGTCTGAATTTATTAAGAATGACCCTGGCCTGCATCAAAGGCCTCAAGCATCAGTGATTCCTGCGGGATGCTGGGTTAATGCCAACATGCCCGGAGATAGGATCAGCGTGGTGGTTCTAAGGAACAGGTTTAATGCTGTCCCAAAACAGAACTGAAAAAAGCCAGACTTTCCTCTAAATGCAATGACCCCTCTTCAAAGTGTACATGAAGATGGGAGGCAACATTGAAGTCTCCTAATTTTCAGCCTCTATTTCTCAGAATAGCTGCTGATAAATTCCGACCATGATTAGTTAAACAGACATAATAATCATGCAAAAAATAGTATTTAACAATTTATATTTCATCATTTTAACTCTATTAGTAATTTTTGTCTCTGTTCAGTAAAAGAAACAATGTTCTATATAATAGAGTACATCATTGCATGTATTGTACAGCCTAATTAAAATTGAACTGTCCATAAAGTATTTTAGAATATCTATTTGTTCCTTAATATTAATTAAGCATGATTAAAACCAGTGCAAAAATAATACTGTTTACATTGAACAAGAGAACAACCTTTTCCAGGATCTGCTTTTCTTGATACAGCTCTTAGAATATAAGGGTATGATAAAACAAGAAGAAATCCAACAACGATGAAATCCCCCCTCCTGCCATGGTCTTATGCGTGTATATGTCCTCTACTGGCCTCCCAGAGCATTCAGAGGGTCATCAAATGTACTGGACACCTTGGTTTCTAATCTTGTTTCAGGTGTTGACTGAGTGGACTGGCTTTTTGGCTTGGGCATCTTGGTCAAGCCACTAGATGAGAAAATATCATCTTGAATAAAAGAAAAAGAAGAGATGTTAAGTAAAAAATATACCCCACAAACTGCCATCCTCAGGGCCAGATTCCTGAAAGCAATTTGAAACAAGAGGACAGAGTCTCATGCTGTCATGACACTCAGATCTCGTACTGCTTCTAGGCTTAAATATAGACATCAATTTTGGTTGTATGAGAACATAACAACTGCTGAAAGCTCAGCTTAACACTCAGCAGCTAAAATGCTTCATACTGTGAAGAATAAAGGTAGGAAGACAACATTTGCATTACCGCTGGCCCCAAATCGACTTGTGTCTCTAGTCAGAAAACTCTTTTAAGACTTAATGGATTGGAGGAGCTAGATGGCACAGTGGATAGGGCACCAGTCCTGAAGTTAGGACCTGGGTTCAAATCTGACCTCAGATACTTAACACTTCCTAGCTGTGTGACCCTGGGCAAGTCACTTAACCCCAACTGCCTCAGGGAAAAAAAAAAAAAAAGATCTTTTTCTCTTGGTACCTTCCCTGGGTTGATTCTATCCTGCTTCCTATGGCATCAAAAACAACTACAAAAAATTCTTCACTGATCTGACAGCTATCATGACAGCTAACAGACTTTTCTTTCCTAGGTCAGTTCTTTCAAATAGTCTTTGATATTCAGACTTAAGAGAATGTTATAAAAGTAGAAGTAAGAGTGTATCTATAAAATGCCCAGAGGCAAATGCACTCACAAAAGACAAAAAGTTTGTCAAAAAGAGGAACAGCAGAACTGAGAGTATGGCAAAGATTTCCCATGTGTTGACTAACATGCAATAATATTTCTTTATCTGCAGAAACCCACACTTACCCATCTCATCATCGAATATTGACTTCGGCTCCACTTTCTTTTTTGATTTCTTCTCTTTGGGCTTTACAGTTAGGTCAGCAAAGATGTCAATGTTATCATCAAAAAGGTTGGATTCCAAAGCCTTTTCCTTCTCTTTTGTTTTAAGACCTGGCTTAATTGCTTCTGTAGCAAATATGTCATCCTTGTGCCCCACCACAAAAGAAAGAAAAATATAATTTTAAATTAAGACGTTCTTCTATGTTTAGATAAATGCAACAAAAATTTAGACTGCACAGCTACTCAAAGTGATTAATAATGGACATTAGACTTGTGTGTTATAATACTGTTTACATTGAACAAGAGAACAACCTTTTCCAGGATCTGCTTTTCTTGATACAGCTCTTAGAATATAAGGGTATGATAAAACAAGAAGAAATCCAACAACGATGAAATCCCCCCTCCTGCCATGGTCTTATGCGTGTATATGTCCTCTACTGGCCTCCCAGAGCATGTTATTTAATATCTGAAATTCCATAGTACCTAGAAATATTTAATATGACAACTTTAGAATTTAGTTGATTTTTTTTCTCCTTTTCTTTCCTGACAACTTCCTGGGACTCTTAACACTTGTGTTAGAGACAGAGAGACAAGTTCATTCCTTAAGACTCAGCAACTCACAAAATCATGCCGTTTCCAAAATTCTAATCTTCAGAACTCCTTCTTCTTAAACATCTAATTTTCTCTTGCACATTAAATCTGTTCTTCATTTGCATTATGACATATGGCCCTTGGTGGGTTATGGGAAGCAGTGCAAAGAGTGAGACAACCCCAGTTCAAATCCTCAGACA
The DNA here is from genome assembly GCF_048593235.1 of Sminthopsis crassicaudata. Classification (NCBI taxonomy): domain Eukaryota; kingdom Metazoa; phylum Chordata; class Mammalia; order Dasyuromorphia; family Dasyuridae; genus Sminthopsis; species Sminthopsis crassicaudata. The sequence continues at coordinate 625,819,209 of NC_133618.1, forward strand.
CTAGTTTTATAATCCTAGGCAAGTAACATGACCTTTCAGTCTCAGTTTCCCCAGGTTTAGAGAGCAACTGGTAGCTAGGCAGGAAAGTGGAGGTAAGTAACTAGGAAAACAGGATGAAGACTAATTCCATTATGAAGGATCTTTAAATGCCAGATTAAGGCATTTATATTTTATCCTACAGAAAACAGGGAGCTGCATATTTTTGAATAGAGAATGAAATGGTAAGAGATTTGAATCTTTGGAAAATTACTTTGGCAGTTGGGTAGATTGGTCAGAAAATGAGAGGGGCATGGAGCTCAATTAAGAGGTTATTACAATAGTGTAGATGGAACATTTTAAGGACTTTAATGATGGTAGAAGAGAAGGGAAAGAAGTAGAAAGTGCTATGGAGATAAAATTGACAGGATATTACAAATGATTAGGTATAGAAGGTGAGAAAATAGAAATAGTTTAGGATGGCTACAAGGTTATAAATATGGGTCAGATGAGAGAACATTTCATGTTTGCCAAAGAATCTAAGTTGCTTATTGGACATTCAGATTCTTATCCTTTAAATTCCAACATCACTGTCACCATATAAAGTGCTACTTGGTCTCCTAGTTGGTAATGATTCTTGTCCTCCTCAGTTGGCACTTATACATAAATATTTTAGTTTGTGAGAAAATCATATCTTCCTGTTATGCTTTTGCCCCCTGGAAATAATGCCTTCAAATCTGAATTTCCACTGAATTATATGTACACCGCCTTCTCTAAATTTTTTATTTTCCCAGCATCTAGTGCAGTAATTTGTATAGTAGATGCTTAAAAAGTTTCATCTTGCTAAGAAGGTCTTGACTTTGTTAAAACTGATAAAGCAAATAATTGTATTTTTCATTTAAATTGGATATGCTTTGGAAAATTTTAAGCTTCTCTAAAATCCATGGATTAAAATCTAAGAAGACAACACTGCAAATAAGATGAAGACATTCCAGGGAGCTAGCACAGTACTGTTTCAAAGTTAATCTAAAAATTAAGATCTATTTCATTTTTGTGTGTGACCAAATAAAAGCTGTAGGAAAAGAATAGAATGACTGGTTTTCTGAGTAAATTTTATGGTCCAGCAATAACCTAATTTATGCAAACAGATGTCAGCTACCCATACAAATTTTTTAAATAAGACCCAAACAAATGAGTGGGTTATTTCTCTATCAAGACTCTTAAAAAACAAAAGTACCAACTTAAACACCATCTAATTACCTCAAAAATGTCTTGTTTTTTTGAGACAACATCTTGCTGCCAGAGAGGTTCTGAAGTTTTGTTCTTGACTTTCTGGTTTGCAAAAAGATCATCATCTTCTTCTAGGAGAGGAACAGTATTTTTTTTCTTCAATGGTTTCTGCTTCACAGATTGAAAAAGATCCTCCTCAATCTCTGAGTCATCCAAGACAGGAAACAAAGACTGCTTTTCTTCTCTGACTATAGGCTGGTTGGCCAGGTCCTCAGAAGCCTTCTCCTTATCTTTTGTTTTCTTTGTTACTGACTTTGACCCAGAAACCTTTGCAAAGATGTCACCAGAATCAAAAAGGCTATCCTCAGTAATCAGGTCCATGGATTTAGCCATAGGACTTCTCTCTCCTCCAGACATTGGTGCATCTTCCAAAAAGGGGGAAGGAGATGCTGCAAAAGCTTGTTCCAAGGTCTTCTTCTTGTCTATTTCTCTGGATTGCTGCTGTTGGATGGGTGGGGAGATAACATGCTCTCTGCCCAACTGAGATGCTTCAGCATCATTTCTATCCTCAGCCTCACTGGATTCTTGGGCAGCCAGCCTCCGGGCAGCCCGGGTTTGGGGCCTTCGTTTTCCTTTCATTGTGATTCGGCTCTGCAGTGACAAAGGAATGTTCTCAGATCACACTCTGAAATTTTCTCCATGCAGACCACATTACTTTATGCCAGAGCTTCTTAAGCTTTTTGTGTGTGTGTCTCATGGCCCTCCTTGGGTGATCTGGGGAACTCTACAGACCTCTTCACAGAACAATATGTGTAAATGCATAAAATAAAAGACAGGATTCACAAAGAAAGCCCATTATATTGAAATACAGTTGATAAATTAAAAAATTGTCCATGCGCTACAGATTAAGAACGTCTACTCTATACAAATATTCTTAAAGAATCAATAAGCTTTAAGAAGTTATTCTAATCCCTCTCTTTTATCTCCAAGTAAGAGAGTATTAAGGACATCTAGATGGCCCAGCAAATAGAACTCCAGGCCTGCAGTCAGGAGGACTCACTCACACACTTCCTAGCTGTGTGACCTTGGCCAAATCACTGAACTCTGTTTTCCTTAATTCCTCATCTATAAAATGAAATGGAAAAAGGCAAAGGCAAATCATGACACTATCTCTGTGAAGAAAACCCCAAATGGGGTCATAAAGAATCAGATACAACTGGGACAAAAAGGACTGAACAAAGAGGGTATTATCTTGTAAGTCAACTGATTCTTCTCCTAATTTAAATGTGGCCAAGAAAAGAGACCGCTAGTATTTTCACATTAAGTAAGTCTAAATCTTTTATTTCTAACATTTTCTAATTTTTAAAAATTCTGACAATTTAATTAAAAAATTCTCACAACTTAAATACAGCTCTATATATACTGTCCCTTTTACTTTAATTATTATACAAAAAATGACTTGATCTGATAACTTGTGAAACTGTAGATGACAATAATTATGTGTTCTGTTTCAAATGCTGACATTAGCCAAATAAAATTCCCAAATAATTTTATGTAAAGATACATATATGTTTAAAACGTCAATATCTGGGAAACCAGAATTAGTAGTAGTATCAATTCAGAATACAAAGCAGCCATTATCACATATTTTCCAAAATAGAAAAAGGTACTATTTGAATTAAATTTGGGGATAAGAGAAATAGAGGGTACAGAATTTTTCTTACCAAGAACTCATATTATTATCTGTCTATCACTTAAAGGGGAAGGTGCCAATATGTGTCTGCCCAGAGCAGTGGTCCTCAAACTTTTAAAATAGGAGGCCAGTTCACTGTCCCTCAGACTATTAGAGGGCCGGACTATAGTAAAAACAAAAGCTCACCCTCTGTCTTCGCCCCTCAGCCCATTGGCCATAACCCGGCCAAGCCTGAGATCTCTTGTAAGTCTCTGATGATTCTTTGATGACACTTTTATGATTTTATGGAGTGACAAACAAGAGAATGGATCCCACGTTTTGGTTTGCTCACGAATGAATAGGCAGGCTGTGACTGTAAGGAATAGGGCTGGATTTGACCATCAATAAATTCAGGTAAATTTGTATTTGTAAGGCAAGGCTGATGATCCCCTGTGTAGCCGAATGTGGCTAAGAAGGAACTTAGATGTGCTAAAGAGGTGCCAGAAATACTTTTAAAAAGAATCAAGTGATTCATTACCTTGTTTACACTGTATAAGGTATCTGCTTGGGCTGGGTCCTCAAAGCTCACACCCGTCTCACCAGCAGAAGCAGACTCCATACCCTTGACTCCATCAGGCTCAGATGCAGTAAAGGCAAGCCCCGGCACAGCAGCCTTCACCCCAGATATTTTGGGAGCTGCCCCGGGCAGCAAGGCCGATGGATTAATAGCTAAATCTGCCTGGGAAAATAAAAAAGAAAATTTGCTGCTTTTTCTTACCTGTGTCTGAATCATGATAGTGCTAGGGGAAGATGACAAGTGACTGAACATATTTAACGAGAGCAGCACACTAGACGGGCAAGGAAAAACAGATGCAAGGGAAGATTCCACAGAGCCCCCAGCTTCAGACAGAGGATACCCAGCCGTGCCCATAATCATTGCCACAGGAAAAAGAGGAAAGGTGAGAGGCCTAGCATCATGTGGGAAGCAACAATGGGGAAATGCCAGGGGAGGAGCTGAAGGAGACAAGAGATCCAGAGGTTCGGGAGGCCCCCAGGCTGGCGGGGAAGGCTCCCAAAGAGTGCCAAGAATTACTTGTAGTTTCCCGATCCGAGAGGAAGGCTCTTTGGTTTTACATGGAGGGAGGCCTGTAGAGTCCTGTATGAAATGACACTGCGTTAAAAACCAGGAGGGACAACGGGATGGGATAGGTTCCCACACTGCAACGCTACCAAACATGCATCATTTCTCTTTCCTTTGCCCTGCTTCTGAGGCTATCTCAGGGGGTTTCAGAGATGCCCTCCAAGGGCTCCATCAGTCCACCTGGCTAGGGGACCCATCCTCCTCCATCTCAGAAACGACATGGTCGACAGCCTGACACGAGGCCATGAAAAGTCATGGAGAGCTCACCTGGATATGTCTAGGAACAGGGGAAGCCAGGGGCTTCTCCAGAGAATGGCCCCGTTCTGGGCGTGGGTCCAGATGATTAAGAAAACGGATCACTCATTATCTGCACCACAGCGTGACCCCAAGTTGTGCTGGCACTGAAAGGGCCTAGGAATGTTACTCTTTACCTCCTCTCTGGACAAGACCTAATCCTAAACAAAATCTGAGAAGCCTCCAGAATGGATTTTCACTGAAATGCCAGCCCAGGTGTTACTGCACACTGGAGATCATGGCCTCCATTGTCAAGGGAGAAAGTGAAGAACACACCATGTATTCTTCCTTAAGCTATTCCTCACTTATTGAGGGATTTTCTTTGGGGAATTCCTAAGGATTGGCCTATACCAGGCTCTTAAAACTACCCCTAAGGTCTTTTATCCAAAGGCAACCAGCAGGGCAGCTAGATGGCGCCAGCCCTGAAAACAAGAACAGAATTCAAATCTGGCCTCTGATACTTCCTAGCCATGTAACCTGGGGCAAGACACTTAACCCATCAGCTTCCTCAGAATCATAAATAAAGGCAACCATCAATATTTGTGAAAACACCCAAGAGATCTACAAAGTATATTAAGCTATTCAGCATGCTACAGGAAAGAGATAAATGCCAAACAGGTAAAACTAGCATTTTCCCTTCTAAACCAACTATAGTTTCATCAACAAAAATGTGAAAAAGAAAAACAATTATTGTGGCTTAATATTCAATTTCTTCCTTCCTTCCATAATTTTAATGGGAATTTCCAACAAAGAAACATAGGGTACATTCTTCATTTCCTTGTGTATCTACACATAGAAATTTTAAGCTATGCCAATAATAAATTTGCACTAACCTGGGCTGTTTCCAATTTCGACACATCTGTTTCCTGTTTGGTAGTTGGAGACAATTCAGGGAATTTATGGCTTTCAAGAGAATTATCTTTTTTCACTATTGTTTTCTTTGGGGCTACCTTCTAAGAGAAAAGTAAGACCAAAATTCACAATTAGACATACAAATCAGCTCTCCTAAGGAATCAAAATGTAACACAGGGATCGAGTTTTCAGTGTTTTTCCTTTTTTCCTTCTTAAATGAAATAATATCTTGACTTCAATGGGTTGGTGAATTAAAAGATAAACATCCTCAAATTATTCCAAATCTAATAATTTTTTACTTTATGATACTTAAAATTAAGAAGCACTGCTTCAGTATTTCTGCTGGAACAGAAAAGAAATGGTGCTAAACATCCCAGGCTTACAATTAAGATTTCTTATACTGTCTATTTTTATTACTGCATTGAATAGTTTAATAATAAACTATTTAAAGAGCCAAACAATAATATACTAAAAGTGATAGATAAACTTGAGACAAATTTCTGAAAATTAAGTACTATTTGGCTAGGGAAAAATAAGGAACCTTAGTGTTCATTTACTAATAGGCAAGTATTACTTTATCTTCTGGAGCCTATTCCCTAAACATACTGAAAATTGAAGTTTCCTTTCTAAGAAGCTTTTCTGTAATCCTCAATCTTTACAATAAAAAAGGCTAGTACCGGGAGTTGTGGTTGAGCAGAAGTGAAGAAATCATCATCATCATCATCCTCCCCAAAAAGGGCCTCTTTAGGTGGGGGATCAGCCCGTTTTTCTGATGACTAAAAGAAAAGGACAAATCTCTGTGAGAAAGCAAAGGCAAAAGGCCCAAGTTATGAGGCAAAGATCTCCTCCTACCCAGATATAGAGAACTGACCCTGGCAAAGAGGTCAACATCAGGATCATTGTCCTGCTGGAGCTTATGGCTGAAGAGGAGTTCTTCATCCTGAAAAACACCAGTGGTAGTCTTGAAATGGGTACCAGGACTGGAAGGCTAGGAATAAAGGAGGATAAGATATGTTAATTGATGACCACAAGAGCCATTTGCTTTAAGCAACCCAGGAAGTTTGAGATGAGAAAACCAAACATTTGAAGAGGAAGAGCAGATATAGACATTAAAATTAAATATCATGCTACCTTAATTAATATACCCAGAGGGAATTAAACTTCTTCATTAAAAAGATCAGTCATAAATCACTCAATAAAGTAAATGTTCCAGCTCAAGTCAATGTTTGTACAAAGAGTCATTCCATGTAGTTTCCCAGCAAAATTCCCTGCAGTTTCTCCTGTTAATGTGACATAAAGATGAAACAAAGGCTGCTCTATGTAAAATGGCATTCTCCTATTTTCCAATTCTCTTTTATTAACAAAGGAAAGGATCTGATGGCAGTTACAAGTGAAGGCTAACTTGATTGCATTTATGGATGAATGATTTTTAGTTTATGTTACCATAAAGCGTGAATTTACATCTTAGGTCTTTATTTTTAATGACAATATGAAAAACCTTTTCTTCTATTCAAATTTCAGGTATGGACCAAACAGGTAGTAAGTTAATTACTGGTTTATTTATGTTTTGTTTCATGGGTTGCCATTCTTATAGAATTAATCACCAAGTGTGGTTCCTATGGGAGATGAATCCCAGTCTGTACTTCAGAAGGCTGGTTCTTGGAAAGTAGCACAGTTTGGTGCCAGAACCATTCTCTAAACTTTTCCCGTATTGTAGAATCTATCATGACATATATTCCTCTGGCAAAAGCTCCATGAACTTTGGATAACTGCTCTAACACAATGAATGAGGCATTAGAATAGTATTTTGTGAAAGTGATACTGTATGATTATGAGTCACCAAAGACCACAGCATCTGAAGAATTAAAGTTGAACATTAAATCATGTGAAGAGCTATAGAGTAGACATGAATACTCTAGTCAATAGACATGTATTAAGCAGTCTACTCTGTGCTAGGGATAGTGCTAATCACTGGAACAGGCCATAACCCATTAGCAGTCTAAGAACCAAAAAGGAGAAATGTTATGATGGAGATCATCAAGGAAATGTATCACTGGAAAAAAAGAAAGGACAGCCATAAAGCAGGAACCAAGGGTGATGGAGTGATGGAGAAAAGCAGTATTTCAGTGGCATCTGCATAATACTAAGAATGCCAGAGAAGGGCCCCTTGAATGTGGGATGGGCTGGGGTAAAGGGTCTCCAGAACATACAGATAAGAGCCGTGCAGTATGGAAACGAGGGGAGAGAGGATAATCTGAATGGTTAGAGTACCTGCATCAGTGAAATCAGCAATACAGCCTGGGGCAGATCATATTATATAATTTACAAACAAAACTTCAAATGTTTTGATTCTGTCCTTTGTTTCTCTCTCCAAAGAAGAAAATAAATTTGAGTTCTTGATCATCCCTAAGGAGATATAGCCAACTCCAGAGAATGGCCTGGTTCTGATTTACTTTTCAGGGCATGGGCTCAGACTATTAAAACAAGGAATTGCACATTATCTGGACTATGATGAGTGAGTGTGTCATGTCCCCACTGTGGAGAATGACCATAGGTCTGAGGTGACATGGAAAAGGTCTGGGAATGCTGAACCACAGATTCCTTGTCTCCATCCTGAAAAAGATGTAATCCCCTCAAAGGTGGGATTACATATATAATAAGATATTACTGTATAACAGGTAACCATCTGAATATACTGGCATAGTTACTCTAGTCTAAAGGTACACCAGAAATCAAAGCCTCCAAAAAGTCAAGGAGGAAAAGTCAAAAGTGAAGTTAGGAAAGGCAGAACTTCAAGTACAAATGCCCCATGTATTTTCTTTAATACCAGCCTACATAGGCTTACTTTTCAGGGAAATCCTTTAATGGGGAAGGAAGATGAGATAGTAGTCAGGGCAAAGTTAAGGGATTTGCCCAGGGTCACACAGCTAGGAAGTGTTAAGTGTCTGAGACCAGATTTGAACTTGGGTCCTCCTGAATTCAGGGCTGGTGCTCTATCCACTGCACCAACTAGCTGCCCCCCCTTTCTTTTTTTTTTTTTCTTCTGCCTCATCAATATATAAAAAAAAAGTTTTTTTTTAAAGAGACAAGAGTAGGATTGAATACAGGAAACACTGTAATTGTAAACTGAAGAAAATATTATCTTACTTTTTCTTCCTGCTTGGGCACAATGGTACTTTTAGATAGAGACTCAGTCTGATTGTCTGCTGGTTTCTCAGTAACAAAAGGAGCTGCTGCTTCTTCTTCTTCATCACTAAATAATGAGGGCACTGCCTGAGGGATTTTCTCTTTTTCCTACCAAAAGGGAAGAAAAAAACACCCATGAAATCCCCATAAAAGGTATGGATGGTATTTAAGTAACTGGTACATTCAATTCATTCATGCAACCAATCTTAGGTGTTCAATAATATGTTAGACTTTTTGTAAGGGGGAAGAGCATAGAAATCACAACAGAAATACAAATCATCTAGTTCTTTAGGATATATATTCTATTAAGCCATGGCTAAGAACATAACTTTCCTTTAGTATAGTATTTTTTATAGATTTGGCTTCAGTTTTGTTGGGAGCAAAAATGACAGAAAGCAGCAGGGTGAGGCAAATCCCATTGGGCCAGGATAGCTGGGTTGGGTTTATCAATGACACACTGGGTAGGCAAGTAGACTTCATGTTGGAAATACAATAGATAGGACATGGACTTTGGAAAATATTCTGGAATGAGTGATGGACCTGGTTAGCTAACCTGGGAATGCTCTATCAAACATGATGGTCAAATAAAACAAAATGCAGTTTCACTTCACTGAAGCAAAAGGAATAAAGAAAAGAAATGAGTGATAAAAGGAAATTATGATTAGGACACCAAAACTCAGTATAATTTGAACTTGAGACAGAAGGAAATGATGTCATAAAAGCATCTAAGGAAGGATATATAAATGCTAATATGATTAGGCTTTATTATGTAACCCAGTTGTGAACTTTAAGCAAAGAAATTGTGTTTAGGCAACTTATTAAAATATCAATTATAATTATATGAAAGTCTTAAAAATGATGTTTCTTTTTTTTGAAAGCTTCACATGTATGAGCCAAACTTTACTCTCCAAAGTATAAAATAGTAAAGGATCTTTTGGTCCAGAAGTGCCTTTTTCCACATGGAAAAAGTTACAGGTATACTGATTGTTCAGTTAATTTTATCTCTTATTTAATATTTATAGCTTATAAGCTTCCAAAAACAAATCATATTTAAAGACATGCAATTGTTCAGCTACCTCTCACAACTTTTCAATTCTAAAGAATTTCAAAAGCTCATGAAATCAACATAGCTTGATACTTATTTGTCATTTACAAATGGGAAAGATTTAAGCTCCATAGGCTTTGGTAAAATGTTAATACACTCACTATAAAGTGTTATTGTAAACTCTTTTCATTTTCGTAAACTAAAATTTCTCCCCAAGCTTTAAAGTATAATAATAATCTTGCACCAAATAAGAAAACAATTTTACTTGTAAAATTATGGTGACTAAACACTGGGGCACGGTGTCTTTGGAAAAACCATTTTGAGAAATAAAATTATACTTATTTTTCCAAAGATGAATCTGATCTTCCTATAATAATCTAATTAATAATAAAATTCAAGATCTGAATTTTATCTTTTAGAATATGATCCTAAAAAAAGTACATACTTGTATGTATCTTTGGCTAATGAACATAAGACAATGGTGAAATTAGAAGGGTGGCAATGAAGTCCAATGAAGAGAATCACTATATACAAGTCCAGAGATTTGGCATCTACTATTCAAATTTGCTATCCTAATACTATGTAGAAATGAGTTACTTTAATTGGTCTGTAAGCCTGTTCCACTAACCATAAGGTGACATTATGGGCTTGGAAATACAGTAGCTCCCAAAGGGTATTTGACATTCTGTCCACAAAGCCTGATCTTGAGTGCTAACTCATAATACAGAAGTCTAACTCATTTAGTATGGAAACAAAGTCATTATCTAAGCTGTTTAAAGTTACCATTTTTGCAGGAAGAGCAGACGGAGGAGGAGACCCAAATAGAGACCCGCCACTATCGGCATCTTCTTCAAAAAGGAGTGAAGCTTTAGGAGCCTTTTTCTGACTGTAAAATAAATAACAAAACCTCTTAAGTATTAAAGTCTAATTATAATAAGTCAGAAAAAATAGGCATAAATTTCTGAAAAAAATCCACTTGTTATCTTCTTGAGAAACAAAACCTCAATAAGAAAAACTAAGAAATCAGAATTTATATGAAAGAGGAAAGGGAAAACAATCAAAAAGTGTTTCAGAAAAGTAATATAAAGCAATAAAGATAGGTCAGGAAGATGTCAAAGTTATTAAGACTCCAGAGAGGGTTCCCCATTGATAAACATTCAAAGGATATGTTCAGATGATGAAATTAAAGCCATTTAGTCATCTGAAAAACTGTGTGGAAAATGATGTGGGAAACCTGGGACACTAATGCATTGTTGGTGGAGATGTGATATGATCTAACCATTCTAGAGAGCAATCTGGAGCTACGCCCAAAGGACTATCAACTGTGTAAACCCTTTGATCCAGCAGTGGCATTACTGGGTTTGTATTCCAAGGAAATCATAAAAGAGGAAAAAAGACCCACATGTACAAAAATGTTTATAGCAGCTCTTTTTGTGGTGGCAAATAATTGGAAAATGAGTAGATGCCCATCAATTGGGGAATGGATAAGTTATGCTATATCAAAATAATGGAATATTATTGTTCTATAAAAAATGATGAACAAGCTGATTTTATAAAGGCGTGGAAAAATATACATGAACTGATGTTGAGCAAAACAAGCAGAACTACAATAACAGCAAAATCGTGTGATGAAAAACTATGAAAGATTCAGTTCTTGTCAATGGTTAGGTGATTTAAGACAATCCCTACAAATTCTGGATAGAAAATGCCAGCTTCATTCGGAGATAGAACTATGGAGACTGAATATAAATCAACACATGCTATATTAACTTTTTTTCTTTTTCTTTTCCTCTTGAGATTTTTCCCTTTTGTTCTGATTTTTCTCTTCTACCATGATCCATAAAGAAATGTGTATTAAAAAAAAAATAATGTACACATATAACCAGAAAAACAAAAACAATTTTTAAAAAAGAATACACAGTGAAGTGGAAGGACAGGACAGTTATTTCCACGTTAAATCTGTATTATCCAAGACAAATCAAGCTGTGCAGAATAGAAAAAATAAAACAGAACAAGAGTTTGTTGTTTCATATGTAATCCAAATTTTTGTTATTTGTATATTGAAATGTACATGTTTATTTATATTTATTAAATTCATAAGAAAATTAATACACTGAAGGAATACTTTGACTTAGGTACATGAGGATAACTGTGAGTTAAATCCCCTCCTTACTTACATGTTACTTCACCTCTACATCATTCCCTGTTCTCTCCTCTTCTGTTTTGACACTTCTTATCCTCCCATTTTCTTCATCAACTCCTCTAATCTTCAGATTCTCCCCATCTATTATCTCCTTCCTCTTGCCTCAATATATCATTAGACTTCACTTGTCCCCACCATTTCCTCAAATTCTTGTCTTCTACCTTGCCTTCTTTCAATAGGCAAAGTCTCAAAGTTATTTCCCACTTCCTCCGGCTACCAACTAGTATGGCCTCTGAAGTCTCCTCCAGATGCCGAATTCTCTTCCTCTTCCCCTTCTCTCCATCATCTGACATTGCTAGCCCGTTCCTCTCCTGGTTATTTCCTCAGCTTCCTTGGGATCTACTTATCATCTTGATACAACTTTAATTTTCCCAAGGCTTCCAGACTGTATCACTAACAATTCACTGGACATTTCGACTTGGATGTCCTTCACACTTCTCGACCTCAGCAGGTCACACTCATTTTCTTGCCCTCTCAAACTAACCTGTTCCATTCTGGTCAGTTATCTATCACTCTTCTATGCATCCAGCCAGAATCTCAACCCAAGTACCACTTGTGATTCCTCCATCTCACCTTATATCACCCACTTGGGCTACCTACATCCATGTATGTCCTGCCTTTGATATCTGCTTTGTTCACTTGCTACCACCCTAATTCTACATCTACACACTGAGATTGCAATATCTCTGACAAAGGTCACATGAATACATCTCTATGGCCATCACCCCTCCCAACCCCCATTAGCATCAAGGCAATTTCTCTAAAGTGTAGGTCTGACCACCATACCCCTTACTCAGTGAGCTTATTACCACTAGGACCAAAATTAAAATGCTGCATTTGGCATTTAAAGCTTTTCACAGCTCCTTGGCCAATGTAACAAAGGCTTCATATTTAGACTACTGAAAATCCAAGTTCACATACTCGAAAATATAGACCTTGGTCAAATTCATTGTTCTTATTAAGATTTTGTTTTACTGTAAAAAGTCTACTTCTATTCTGAAGATAATACACTGGGAAAATGCTCCCAACAGTTAGCACAGTGTCTAGCATAGAGTAGGTACTTAATAAATTCTTGCTGACTTGACTTTGCACATCCACAAACATATTTTCCCTATAACTGGTGTTCACGTGAACTAGTTTGGGGGTTTAGAGGTTATGCTATGGGATAGCAGAAGAGTTGTTTCTTTGAATACAGAAAAGTAAAAAAAAAACTTCAGTGACCTTCCCATTCTTGGGAGATGCTCTTAACTTGATCTCTGAGGTTCCCTACTATCCCCAGTCTCTGTACTCTTCCCTACACAGCTGTCCATTCTACTGCAGCAATTGCTATTACCTGTCTTTAGCAATAGCAAATAAATCCTCTTCATCATCTTCCTCAAATAGACTTATCTTTTTCACACTCTTCTCTATGTGACTCTGCTTTGTTTCAGGCTTCTTAATTTCCTTTATATTACTATCAGGTATCCTACTGATCTGTGAATCACCCATGCTCCATTGGTCCTAAAAAAAAATTAAAACAATATTTTATCAATCAAAGGAACTTTTTGTCTACTTCTCCCCAAAAATGTTAATCCAATGAAGATACATGGGGAACAAAATAAAACTAATTAGAAGTTTCACTTTCACAAAGGTTTTTTTTTCCTTCATGTCTCTTGGAGGTAACCTGGCATTCTCAAATATGAGAACAGTGGAAACCAAGCTTTAGCCAGTTCCAACATGCTGGAGAAGTTTTGAGTACGAGCCCAGCAGTGGGCAGTATGACTGCTATCCAAGCTTAACCAACCTAAATTTAAAGAAGTTCATCAACAGAAAGCCGATCACCAGATGGGGAATATTTATGGTCACAGTAATTCATTAAACCATGCAGGGGAATGGTGTCAAATTAAAATAGAAATAGGAGCCACTAATTTGTTCATAAAGAACCCTGTGGACTGCATACTGATTTAGTTTTGAAGTGTAACAATCTATATTTTACTGTATTTTAATTTGTTTTTGTTCAATATTTCCCAATGACATACATTTTTATCTAGCTCAGGTTGCACTTGGGAGTTTTGGAGGCCATTAGTACCTGTAGGCAGCAAATTTTAACATTACTGGTCCAGGGCATAAAGAAACCAATGGAAGGAATATTTGCTGTTATAAAACAAAGATCCTTAAAGTGTTGAAGTAAACTGATTTGCACAAATTGGTTACTTTTGCAGGAAGTTTTAGTGCCTAAATTTATAAAATATGCTCTCAGAACTAACAGAGATTTCTGGTGGCCCTTATTAGCCTATTGTCTTCCCTTGAAAAAGAAAGAGAAAAGAGAAAGGTTTTCCTAGTACAGAGTTGTAGGTTCAATAGATAATGGAAATTTTTTTTTTTTTTTTAATTCAAGAGTTGTCAACCTTCAGTATTAGAGTGATAATGTGATTTAGAAATTAAAATCAATTAATTATACAGTTGTCCAATCTAGGAACATGTGCGATTCTTAAGCAAATTCAGAAAAATCTTAGGAAAGCCTTTTGACTCATCCCATTTGGCTCTTGAAAAACCCTTTAGCATTATACAATTATTTCTTCGTGTGTGTAATGCAGTCTTTGCTCTCAAGAATCTTACATTCTACTTGGACAGGAAAAATGCAAACATAAGATGTCCACCCTGATCTTGGAGTTCATAAGGAAGCCCCTGGGTTTACTGAATTGCACTTGGGGAGAAAGGAGACATGGTCAGAGCTACATTTTAGGAAGATCATCCTGGCATTTGAATGGAGAGTGGACTAGTGTGGGAGAGACCTTTTTCTCAATTCCTACAGCCCACAACTCTATTTCAGACCCTCATCACCTCATCCCTAGCCTGTAGCAATAGGTTTAGAGCTTGTCTTCCTGCCTCGGTCTCTCCCACACTAGTCCACTCCTTCTTCCCTCAGTGCAATTTTTCTGACACATCTGAGTATGTCTAGGTTAAGAGAAAAGTTCTCTTACTGAATAATGCTTAGAAGCTAATTATTCAGTGAGATAAAAAATAAGGTCAAACAAACACTACAGAAATCATGCTATTATTCAACTTGATACAGGCTTATTAGCTTTGAAAGTATTAGGGTAAGAATCTGAAAGTAGTATTGAGGTTGAAGATCCTTAAAATCTTTTTTTTTTTTTTTTAATTTTCAATTCTGACAGATTAAAAAAAAAACATTCAAGGCTATTAAAATTAGATCATTTGGGTCAATCCTTTTTCCCATTTTTTAAATGAAGAAACTAAGATCCAAATAGAATCCAAATAGAATTTCCTGGTTTCTGTCTCTATCCCTTCACTGAAATCGTTCTCCAAAACTACCAATAATTTCTTGATCACCAATCTGATAGTATTTTCTTAGTCATACTTCTTTTTTTTTTCCTTTTTTTTTTTAATTCATTTTTCCAAATTATCCCCTCCCTCCCTCCACTCCCTCCCCCCGATGGCAGGTAATCCCATACATTTTACATGTGTTACAATATAATCTAGATACAATATATGTGTGTAAATACCATTTTCTTGTTGCACATTAATTATTAGCTTCCGAAGGTATAAGTAACCTGGGTAGATAGACAGTAGTGCTAACAATTTACATTCGCTTCCCAGTGTTCCTTCTCTGGGTATAGTTATTTCTGTCCATCATTGATCAACTGGAAGTGAGTTGGAGAAGATCCTTAAAATCTTTAAGCAATGCATTTTGCATGTATCAAGTAGCTTTCAAAAGTATTTTGGGGGCAGCTAGGTGGCGCAGTGGATAGAGCACTAGCCTGGAATTCAGGAGGACCCAAGTTCAAATCTGGTCTCAGACATTTAACACTTCCTAGCTGTATGACCCCGGGCAAGTCACTTAACCCCAGCCTCAGGAAAAAGAAAAAAAAAAAGTATTTTGAACATTTTCATTTGACAAACTTCAACAGCATTAAGAACTGAAACACATGTTTGAACTAGAAAAAATATTTAGGACACTGTGACAATCTGACATTAATTTTGTCAAACTAATCTCTTCCTTTAAGAAAAATTAAGTTGTCTCCCTGATTAAAATGCGAGCTCTCCTGACAATAGGGACTATATTCCTTCTCTATTTATATGCTCAGGATTTAACACAATCCATGCAGATCATAAGCTTTTAAGAAGTGTTTCATTCATTCAAGATGATGGTAACTGTACCTCCTCATCACTGCTAAACAGTAAGGTGGATGGTTTTTTGTGCACTTCAGAAGATTTGGGCTTCTCTTGAGTTTGCTTAGGCAGAGATGATGAAGATTGTTTCTTAGCAGGTGTTTCTCCAAAAAGATTTTCCTAAAAAAAAAAAAAAAAAAAAAAAAGGTTCCCTGAAGTACTGAGTAAAACCAAACCACAATAGCTAGAAATCAAGACATTGCTCTTTTATCAAAAGGTTAGAAAATAAGTTTAATTAAGTCGACCTAGTGACAATCACAACCTAGTTAAAAGACACCTTTCAAAAATCACTAAATACCAAAACAGTAATTCTATTTCCTTATATTTCTGCCACAATACACTCTTGAGTTCAATTTTACCACTACAATAAGGGACAGATAACACAGATGAGCAATTAGGAAGAAAGATGATCTCCTCAATTAATGTAGCAGTAGAGAGAACATGATTTTGTTGTTCTTTGGAGTTTTTATTGTTCATAGCCAAACTTTATACTATGAAGGTTTTCCATCAGGAACCACTCAAGGTTGAGAATGTGGCTTTCAGGGACAGACAGCCCCTTTCCTACTCTCTTAGGTTTAAATCTGAGCAAGAGAAAAAACAGAACAAGGCCAAAGTAAAGATGTTTCTCTTTCTCTATATGGAATATATCCATCCTTTCTATGGAGAAAAGCCATAAGAAGGAAAAAATAAATGATCTTTAAATTTCTCTACTGCCAAAAATATTTAATAAATATGTTTATTGAAACATTCTATAAATCATCCAGTATAAATAAAATGACATCCTTTGAAGAGAGATATATTTTCTTACATGTGAATTTTTAGTGCAAAATTTCTAAAACAAAAACAAGCAATCCAAACACTTGTATAAGAACATTTGGTGATGAGGCTATTCATTCACAGATCCAACTAAGTAATCTAATTCTCATACTGGACCAAGAATTTCACAATTATTTCCTTCTTTAAAGCTAGGGAAAGTAAAACAGACATAGAAATGTCCATGCTGGGTGAATCTCAAACACCATTCTTACCCTATTTCCCTAAAAACAGCTGTTAGACTTGCTCTGTTGCACTCAGCTCATGAGGTTCTTGATTCTCAATTATTTATTGTAAAAAAAAAAAATCAATATTCAATATTTCTAATATTGAAATCTAACATTTTACCTCTTCATCATCATCATCATCGAAAAGAGAAAGTGATTTCTTTGTAGTGAGCTTGCTGGAATGGGAGGTTACAGCTTTCGTCTTAGTCACATTCGAAGCAGAAGAAAACAAGTCCTGTTGGATTAAAAATTAAAGTTATAAAGACCAGCACAAATAGGGCAACCAATTGAAAAAATTATTTTATCTTGTTATAAATAGCTACCTTTACAAAGTCTACTTTAGGTCCCGAAGGGTAGCCAGCAGTTTGAAAAGATTGGGTTTACTCTACTATTCTGGAAAGGTTTTGGAGACAATACTGGTACAAACTCTATTTGCTTTCTGAGAGCCTGTTTAGTTAAACTACTGATAGTGAAAAATGGAAAATGGTAATTTATATATATATTACAATAATTTCCTATATGATTTAACTAATGCAAACCAGTTACCATAAAAAGGAGACTAAAAAAACCTTCAGAGAACTCATGTCCAGGAAATATCTGACCTCTCTCTGTCTCATGGATAGATATGGCAGTTAAGAGCAGCACCATTTAAAAATATAAAATCAACAACAAAATCTTATGATTAAAGATGATAAGTAAGTATTGCTTCTTAGCTCATTGAAAAGCAGCAGAGGGAAAACAAGTTTAAAGAAAGCTGAGTAGGAGCCGAGGTAAGCAATTCATCCTTGAATCTATTTAAAAATTAAATGAAAATGAAAAATGAAACATGTTTAACATACTGAATTGCTTGTTGTCTAAAGGAGGAGATGGGGGAAAGAGAGAGAAAAATCTGGAACACAAGGTTTTGCAAAGGTGAATGTTGAAAAACTATATCTTTGCATGTATTTTAATAAAAAGCTATTATTTATATATTTTTTAAAAAAGAAACCTAAAGGATAACTAATAGAGGATCATGGAAAAGATCTCCAAAGATTTTTATGTCAAGCTCTCTTCACCATGATAAGGAAAGTGGTCCCCTTAAGAGTTCATGTGGAAGCTTTGGGCTAAACTGGAATGAGCATAGGTTCTGAAGGAGTCAGAAAACCCAGTTCAAATCCTACTTCTGACAATTTCTCTTGTGGGACTTTGGCCAATCATTCAATCTAGCTGGGCCTCCATTTATTCTTCTGAAAAATAGGAGAGGAGATTGGAAGGCTCCAGAGGGATTTTGTGTGCTGAATGAGGAAACAGAAATAGCACAGCCAAAAACAGTAAAGTCCACTGGTCTAGACCCAAGTATACAAAGAAAAAGTCTGGGCTAGAGGTGACACCACGTTGAAGTGCTAAGGAATTAATGTAACAGAAAAGGAGGAAGAAATCAAAGGAGTGGGAAAGATTCACACCATTTTTTAACTGCTTTCTCCATCCCTCTCTGCTCACCCCAAAGATGATTATCAACAATTATCAACCCTATTGTCTCTAGAAAGAAATACAAACTCCTGTTGGCCATCAAAATATCTTCCTAATATGGCTCCCAGTTATCTTTCCATACTTAATTCATATGAGCCTTACTTGTCCCTTCCACAGCTCAGCTCCTATCTGCTGGAGAGAAGGTACGTGCTTCTCCACTAGAAGCTCAACCTTTGCAAGTGATTTCTACCACACAACTGGCCAGAGTCTAGTGTCTGAATTAAACTTCCTGAGGTGCGAAGGGCATCTTGTGACTAGTTCCTCAGCAGGTGCTGCTCAGAAAGGAAACGGCCCTCAGTGGTTCTAAGTATAGCCTGTCCTTGTAAAGTCAGGATGACTCACTAGGTGTCTCCACATTCTACAGCCTAAACAGGATGCTTTTGGTTAAGACTGGGGAGAATGAAATAAATATCCTCCAGAAATCCCTTCTATAGCACTGTTTTTATCATTCTAAAACATGGGATCACAGGATTGAAAGCTGAATGAGATTTTAGAGATCACTTACTACAAATGCTTCAAATTGCACATACAGAAACTGAGGTTCAGAGATGAAGTTACAAAATGTAGCTGCAAAAAAGTGAATGGTTATATATCCCTAAATAACAGATTAAAAGGGAAAATGAAAGATAGGAACAAAATTAATTACAGAAAATTAAGGAGATAAAAGTAATGATTATCAAACTCAATGAATTATACTATTTCATACTCAGTAAACAACTCAGGTCCTCCTTAAAATGTTAAGCTGGCTTATATGTTTAAAAAAGTTAAACTAAAACTGTTTGAAATTTGAAGACATCACTTGAGATAAATGTAGACACTCTGGAGGGTTAATCATTCTTTTAGAAAGATGTTAAACGATTTCTGAATAGCTATAAAAAACCAGGCTAGAGTTCAGAAACAGCCACTATGCTCCATGAAAGGCATGTACTAGAAATAACTAGGACAAACTTTCTCCTTGGAGAGAGAAACCTAAATGAAAATGGCACATTTATTCAGTAAAGGGAAATATTTCACAAGACCTCCTTGGACTGTTTCTTTGCTTTGTACCTATCCTCACCAAATATAGGACCTGTCATCAATGTATTCTTATGTAAAAAATACCCAACTTCAAATCTTACTTTAGATTCTCTAGTGTCAGTCTTTCTTTATGCCCTTGTATTTCAGAGTCAACTTCCAGCTGCCTACTGAATGGACATCATTTTATTATCTCAGCATCAGATATATTTGAATATATCCTGAAATGAAGTTGCTGTCTCTTCCCCAAAACTTGCTGTCATTTCCCTGTTTTGTTAATGGGCCACCCATTATTCTTCTACTCATGCTGTTTGAAACCATCTTTGACTCTTCCCTTCTACATTTAAATTAGTGTCTACAACAGAGATATTTCCCACATTTATTTCCTCCTTTCCACTCTACCTTAGCACAGGTATCCATTAATTCTTACAGCCAATAACTTAAGATTTGGAAAAGGAATGTTCTCTCTAACAAAGTTCTTGCCTACCATTAAATAGTTCAGGAAAAGAAGGCTTGGTACCACCTACACAAATACTAGAGTCCACCTCATGTTACAGAGGAGGAAACTGAGACAAAGAGGGTAAAGTGACTTGCCCAGGATCACACAGCCAATACGGGTCTGAGGCCAGAGTGGAACTCAATCTTCATTTTACAGAGGAGGAAACTGAGACTAAGTGTGACTTGCTCAGCACAACAGGTTGGGCTTTTTTCATCTGGCTCAGGGCTGAGGATGCCTCTAGGTAATGTCTGCCCTTTCATCAGATCTCTAGGCCCAGGCACTGTAAGTGCTTAAATGCTTTTTTCATTCTTTTACTAATGCACTGTTTGGATGATAGTAACAGCTTCCAGATGAATTTCCCTTCCTTTAGTCCTGTTTTGATTCAACCTTCATGTTTCCCCAAGCCCAGAACTGAAAAGACAATTCCTCTGCTAAAAAAACCCCCAAACTCTTAACCACGTTCCTAATGCTTACTGAGCAAAATTTTCACTTGAAATCCTTGCCTTTAAAGTCTGGTGCTATATTATTTCCCCAACCTCACCTAGCATTATTCTCGTTTCATGTACTCTTATTTTCAGGCAAAGATTACTCACCTAATCCAAAACATGTGACTTTTGTTTTCTTCTCTGAATTACTCTAAGTGCTTGGAACTTCATCTTCTCCTGACAAAATTCTACCCTTTCAAGACTCAGGCCAAATAATAACTGTTCACTAAAGCCTCCTTCAATTCCATTCCTGATGTTAGCAATGACTTTTTTTCCTTTGAAGTTCACATAACTCTGCATCTTTTACATGCACTTAATCTATTTTGTGTCTCACTTACTTGTGTACATGTACCTTAATTCCTACGCTAAATCTATACTCCTTTGGGGAAGGGATGTCTTATCTGTTTCTGTGTAGTGCCCAGCCCAGCACTCTGTACTGTGGTACTCAGTAATATCTGTCTCATTTAGATTTAAAGTCCATGACAGTATTTCCAAAATGAAGATGATGGCACAAGAGGAAAAATATAAGTAGACAGATTTGATTAGCAGGCCAAGAAATAAGACAGAATTCACAGAGGATTGTCTTGTGCAGGAATCTCCTGACAGTCACCTGGAAATCATCAAACAAAAGGGTTTTTGCTCTCTCCCACAGCCTGCTCAGAGAGGTTCCCAGTGTAACTAATAGGAGGTGGCATCTAGCAACAAGAGCCACCCAGAATTGGGGTTCTCAGAGTCCTTCAGTACAGAGGTCAAGGAGCCTATTTCTCCACTTGACAGGAAGGGCCTTGTGTTTGCTTTAGTTAGTAATCAATAAGACCTAAGTTTCCGTAGCTGGGAGCTGAGAAAACAAAGGAAGAACCAAGTCCTTATCCTCGAGATCACATCTCAATGGGGAAGACAAGGTGTAGATGCTGACTCCTCCAAAGGGAGGGGAGCCCTCGCAGTGGGAGAGGTTGGACCCCCAAGGTTAGGAAGTTGAGGAAGGGTAGGCAGGAGAAGGAGCAGTAGGAGTCCTGGCCCGGCATAGCTGACAGTCAGGCACTCAGAAGTAAGGGGACTGGATTAGCTGAGAGAAACAACAGGGGAGGAGCGTCCTAGGCCAACAAAGGGCTTTCTATTCCATCTGGTAACCTTTGGGGAGTGCTGAGAGCTTTCTGAGGGCATGTATTGGGGAGATGACAATGATTGGACCTGCAGCTTTGGAGGCTGAAAGGAGGAGGGCGCGGCCCGAGGCAGGCACACCCTCCAGTAGCTTTGGTGAGAGTCTGGGCTGAGGCGAGGGGTACCCACACCAAGGTGGTGGCCACGTGGCAAGTCATTAACAAGGTAGAAACAAGAAGACTCATCATTGCTCTGCAGTGGATGTTGGAGACTGAGACAAGAAAAGAGGAGGTGCAAAGTCAACAGCCAGGCTGTGCAACAGAATGGAGTTCTGACCAGC